>NC_031795.1:998105-1099294 GCF_001522545.3 Parus major | reverse complement strand
CAGAATTCCCGGGACAGAATTCCCAGGGTGGGATTCCCAGGGCAGAATTCCCAGGCCGGGATTCCCGCCCGGATCTCCCCGACGCTCCCGGGGATGTGGAGCGGGGCGGGGACACGGCAATGACGTCACCGCGCCGTTCCGCTGACGTCACGCCGTCGGCCCCGCCCCTCGCCATGGCGGCGCCCTGCGCGGAGATGGAACCGGCGGCGTCTCCTCCGTCCCCGCCCGCTCCCCCTGCGGCCGCGCCGGGCTCGGCCGGGCTCGTGTGCGCGCAGGGCCGCAACCTGCGGGCCGTGCTGTGCCAGCGCTGCGGCTCCCGGGTGCTGCTGCCCGGCGCCGCCACCTTCGCCCGCCGTGAGGTACCGGGGGGTTCGGGGGGGGGCGGGCGGTGCCGGCCGGGCGGTGACGGCCCCGTGTCTCCGCAGCTCCTCCTGCCCGCCATGAGGAAGAAGGCGGCGGCGGCGGCGGCGGCGGCGGGAGGCGGCGGGGACGTGCTGCGGGAGCACTGGCTGGTGCGCGACATGTTCTCCTTCGAGAACGTGGGATTCACCCGCGACGTGGGAAACGTCAAGTTCCTGGTGTGCGCCGACTGCGAGGCGGGGCCCATCGGCTGGCACTGCCTCGACGACAAGGACAGCTTCTACGTGGCGCTGGAGCGCGTGGCCCACGAGTGAGCCGGGCCCCGGGCTGGGAGCTGGGCCCGGCCCCCGGGAGCTCCGAGAGCCCCGCGGGGGCTCTGCTCACCCCGGAGCCCGGCTGCCCACAGCCGCTGCTCCCCGCTGGGACCGCCTCACAGCCCCGCCGGTCACTGGTTCCCACATCCACAGGCTGACCCGCCTCAGGAATTGCAGCCCTGGCACGGCTAACTCCTCACCTGCACCCGCGTGGGAAGAGTGGTGCTGCTGGGAGGGTCCCTGTACCCTGCAGGAACAGCTCACCCTGACATTTTTGCCACGTAACCTGATCTGCTCCAGTCTGGCTGCTCGTTTCCCTGGTGGCTGCTGTTGCTCCAGGGGGCTGAGGTGTCTCTCGTGCTGGTGGCCCTGTGACATCATGTAAATGGGGGCACTGGGACAGGGTAATGGGGACAGGACTGCTGCACTGAGTCGTAGTGGCAGCTGAAACTGTCTGACCTGCAGCCAGAGCAGTTCCAATGTTTAAGGCTGAATCTTCTGTTGATTTTTCAGAAGGAATGTTCACTGCCCCAAGCTCTAACATTTATGTTCTCCAAAACCTCATTCCACCTGACAGCTGTGCTCTGTGACAGTTGTGTCACCTGAAGTGAGTGTAAGGCATCCAACTATCGTGTGCAGTTCTATTAACTGAGTACTTGGGAAGAAAACCCAAGGTTGAATGTGCAGACAGCATAGACTGATAGAGCAGACAGCAAAGAAAATGTGCCAGATCATAGAGCTTTCAGGCAGCAAAAGTGAAGAGATTCCAGCCTGAAAAGGATCTGAATCATTGGACAGGCAGTGCTGAAGCTTGTCAGAACATGTGTGTGTGTGTTAAACAGTGATGTCAGGAAGGACATCTAAATGCTGGTGGTAAGAGTAATCTGGGATATTGTGACCAGTTTTGGATTCTGCCTTTTGAAAGCTGGGCACAAAGCTAATTAAAAATGGAAGGAGGCTGCAGCAGCTGTGGTTCTCACTGCATTTATCACTGCTGGTAATCATGGCCCAGTTCATTCTCTATTGCTATAACCCCTGTATGTGTGGCAGAACAGCTCTCCAGGGGTGCTCTGGGATCCCTGGTGCTGTGCCTCACTGTGGGACACCTCACTGTCCTCTGCTCATATGCACTTGGGTGCTAACCCAGCTGTGCAGGCGTAGCTGTCACTGTGCTGGGGTGATGTTCTTGTTTGTGCCATCAAACTCAAGGTGGGGTGTATGTCTGTCCTCCCAAGGCTGTGGGAAGAACCTTGCCCTTGCCCCTCTAGTGAAACAGTTTTGCTGTCAGGGCTCTGTAAGGCAGGCACAGCCTCGGAGGAGGCTCCCAGAAGAGGCATCCTGACAGCAGGAGGGGCAGAAACAAGTCCCTTCTTCCTGCAGTGCTTGAGCACCTGCACTTCTGAGGTTTGGAGACTCTGCCTTAATGTGTGGCCTGTTCTGGGGCTTCTCTGTCAGGAACCTCTGCTGTGGGCAGCCAGGATTTATCAGGGGAGGGAGAGGGGCAGAACTGTGGTCTGGGGGCTGAGGGTCTCGCTGAAGCAGGAGGCAAATCCTGTGCTGTGTCCTTGCTAAATGTGTCAGATGGACATTTGTCATGGAAACTGCTTCTTCCCTCCTGCCCTCCCTGTCTCTTAGTGCTAAGCCCAAGGGCTGCACAGGTTCATCGAGGAGATGTGCCTCAAAGGACAAGAGAGCTTCACTTGGGTTCTGCACAGGCATGGCAAAATGGTGGGATCACATCACTAATTTCACACTTTGATTTGCATTGCTGTCTCTTAGGGTATGTGTTCTGACTTGTAATAGCCCACTTACAGTCCATGTTACTTCAATATGCTGTGCTGCACAAGCTTCATTTTGAAGGCACCACTGTGCAGAACAGACTGGAAATCAGCTTGGTTAATGCTGAATAAATGACCTCCAAAAATGGAACATGTGTATTCCTGAGTGGTGGGTGGCACTGGGATGGAGCTGGGTGGGGTGGCAGCTCTCCCAGTCAGAAGAGCAGCCCTGGAGAGATGGGAGAGCTCAGGTCAAAGGCCTTCACATTGCAATGGCAACAACTGAAATCCACCTCAGCACAGCACTTGGAGTCCTGTGACCTCCTGCTCCTCTTCGGTGGGAGGGGGAGGTGAATCCTCCATGGATCCAGGTGTGCTTCCTGCTGACTCTTAAATATTAAATAGGATCACAAAGACTTGAAATACTGAGAAGAAATGAACAGTCCGATGGGAATTCTTGGGAAGAAGCTTTTGTACCATGAGATCTTGAGGGTCATACAGCCTCAGGTAGGGTCTTGTGTTCCTGCAGCTTGGAGAGGCCATGAGAGACACCCCTGCAGTGCAGGTGATGGGACAGCTGTGCTAATTCATGTTCCCTAAGGTGACTGAGAATTTCAGGGAGGGTGGGCAGGAAGTGGGGAGGAGGCAGCATCACTCACTGTGTGGAATTCCATTTCAGGCAGCTCCACTGTGCTGTTTATGGAGCTTTGTGGGAGGAGTGTCCCAGTCAGCAGCCAAGGCCTGGGGGAAGAGCAGCTGCTGCTCCACTGGACACATCACCAGGTCTAGGATCTGCTGAAGCTGCACCATTCCTGTGTCAATGGGAGCTAATAAAATCTCACATAGACTCACAAATATTCTAATTGCTTTTTATCCAGAATGTTGAAAAACTGCTTTCTAGTTGCCTGCAGTAACGCTAGAAAATAAGGATAGACACCCCTCAGTCATGGGAAGCACTTACATAGGAAAAGCTCATCTTTCTCTGTCAACACCAAGACACTGCAGAAACCCTTATTTCCACGTGTAGGTAACTTTAAATTAACTTGAAAATGGGTTCTTCTATTTAATGTCTGCATGGATTTGACTCCTGAGACCATCCTGTGTTAAGATGTAGCAGTGCCTGGAGAGGAAACAGTAACATCATGTATCCCTTGCTCCAGCCAATCCCTCCAGCAAGGTTCAGGGGGGCAAGTAATAAAAATTTTGTCTAATTTCTTCCCAGTGTGGATTTAAGGCATGCCTGGTTTGCATGAGTCAAGTGTTTATATGTCATGAATGTGCTTAGGATGGTTAAAAGCACACCTTGCTCCACTCTGGCTCTGGTGTTGGGATGGGTTCACAGCCCAGAGCTGTGGGCTGGGCTTGGCTGACATTGGCACCTCCTGTAGCTTCACCTCTCTGCTCCCATTCCCACCCAAACCTCCCACTCCAGCAGCTGCTGAATGTTCAATTTGATAACTTAAGCTAAAGCTTCTTTTCTTGGCTGCTGGGTTGCACATGGGAGTTTGGGTGCAGTGTGTGAGATGTGAGATGCTCCAGGGGCAGGGGCAGGATGAAGGCCCTCCCTCCTTTTGGCAGCTGCAGTGAGATCAGCTGAGCTGCCCTGGAGAACAGCCACAAGTTATGCATTGCACAGAGGTCACAATCACCCTCTTCCTTCCCTAAATTAATTACATTTCACTGAATCAGGTAAGTGGTGCATGGAGCAGGGGCTGGGATTCAAGGCTCCCTCTTTCCCAAGCTCTGCAAGTCAGCCAAAGGCCTTGGTGCCTGAGCCTGCCAAGACCTGAGGTCTCTCATTGATTCCTCACCTCTTACAAGGAATCTCAAGAAGAGCACTGATGACAGTGTAGACTTTGAAGCAGTAGCTTGGGGAACTTTGCTGTTTGCTTCCCTGCTGTATCCTAGGGCTAAATCCTTATGGAGGAGCCCAGCAGGGATGAAAGTGAGATCACTGTGACACGTGCACAGTGTCTGTGGGACCTGCTGCCTGCAGGTGTGGAGGGAAATGGCTCAGCAGAGCTCAGAAAAGAGCTGTGGTTGATGAAAACAGGGCCAGCTTGGTGAGGGAGGGGGTTGTGGCATCCCCCGTCCTGCACAGCTCACCTTGCTGCATTCCCTAAAAACCTCTGTGTTAGCAGGGACTGCCCCATCAGCACGGGCAGTTCTGCACAGAGGTGTTCAGGGGAACAGGGATTTCTGAAGTGCTTTATGAATTTTCCTGAAGGTCATTTTACATATCTGACATTATACTCTCTGGCAGGAACATAAGTAGGAGGAAAGGAAACAATTGAGATGAAATAGCTCCAGGGTCCTTGGACAACTGGTGCAGGGAAAGTGTCCCTGCCTCCCACAGAGTCAGGTGAATACAGGCCAAACTCCATAATCAAAGAAACACTAAACCTCCAAATATTTTGCCAAAAACCCACCAAATATTTTGAAGCTGCTTGGGGGGCACAAAAGGAAACCACAGCAGATGAGTGGAACCGGCCATAAAAATGCAGAGAGAATATGAGGGTTTTTATCAAAGCCAGCTTTGTTCTCTTTCAACCAACACTTTTATGCATTTCAGCATAAATACTTGAGTGCTGAGTTGAGAGGCAGGCAGGTCCCTTGGTGCAGCTTTGGTATGAGCACAGCTGGGCCCCTCAGTGACAGTGAGGGGAGAGAAGGGGGAGATGGCAGCCCAGCAATCCAGGTGAGAGTTGTGGGGCTGGATGGGGGAGAGAAGACAGATTTCTCAGCAGTGTGCTTTGGAGTGAGTGCCCCAACACCTGAAAATGACCCAATCTTGCACAAAGTGAAAATTAAGTGCTAGGCTCCTTTCACAAAATCCCTGAGGATGAGTGAGCAGGTTCTGGGGTTGCTGAGATTACACTTCCATCCTCTGAGAGGAGGAAGCAGCTCTGGAAAAAGTGTTGCTTGCATCTTTTCTAAAACTGAATCAAGCATGGCACAGTCCCAGTGGTTGCTGGAGTTTGGCTTTTGAAGTGCTGCACATCGAACACTGGGAGAGCTGCAGGGGTGGGAGCACCTGGGGGGGAGGATCTGTCCCTTGAGCATCCCAGGGCCATTTTCTGGGGGCCTAAGACATGAGCTAGTTAGACACAGCTTCTGCCTGGAGAAAGGCAGTGGCCCTTCCCTCCTTGGCCTCCTTGGCAAGGTTCTCAGCCATGTGGGCTGAGCTGGACGGGGCAGCCCCAGGCAGGTTTGGAGCCCAGAAATGCAGCTGGACCTGGCAGTGGGGCATGTGCTGCCACAGCAGCCGTGCAGCTGCACAGGAGGCCAAAGCAGGGAGCCAGAGCTGTGTGTTTCCTGCAGCCCCAGCTGTGTGTGGCAGGACAGGCTAGAGCTGCCAGCGAGGTCTGTCCTTCACAAGTAGAGCAATCAGGTGTAATTTGTGCGTTGATGGGATCTGAATGTCCCTGAGGCAAGAGGCTGCGCTGGGAGGATTCCCCCGTGGATGTGTTTGTCCCTGCTTCTCCTCACTGGGGAAGCAGCAGGGAGTGTGTGTACGCTCAACTGGGCTTCTGCTCTCCCTTTCATGTTCCTTATCTTCCAGGAGGCTCTGAATTCCCTGGGAGCAGACAGACAGTTGCTGTAATCGCTGTGCGTGCAGAGGCAGAGTGCTCCCGTCTGCTCGCTGCCAGGAGTCCCCTGTGCCATTGTTCCAACCCAGCTGGAAGAGATGCCCTGAGAGCAAGGGAAAATGAGCAAAGCCTTGTCAGCACAGGTATCCTTCCCCTCCTCAAGCAGCTGGCTCTGCACACTGCCTGGAATGCTGTGAACAGCAGGCTCTTTCCATGGCAAACATCCAGACCACACTGCAGAATCGCTGTTTAATTTGGAATATCTGGCAGTAGAACATGAGGACGTGGCTTCAAGAACTTGCTGCCTCGTGCTTTCCTCTTCTTTTGGAGGACTTGGTTCTCTGTGCCAGACCATGGCAGGTCCAAGGGCTGGCACCAAAAAAGGCCAGGACTCAGCAAATAGAACCCAGCTGCTGAAGAGGAAGGATGCTTGGAGAAAGGAGCAGCTTTGGGCTCCAGAGGGAGAGATCTCCCTTGATAAGGAATACTGAAGTGTGAAGGCTGTAGCTGTGCATCAGCAGCAATCTGGGGGCTCTGCCCTTGTCAGCTCAATCCCAGGTGTCTCAGACTGGCTCTGGTGCTCCACAGGCCCTCTTGGTGCCAGCACTGCTCAGGGGGATCTGGTTCCATCCCTTTCCTCAAGGCTCCTGCTAGGATATGGGGATTTCTATTGGAAACTCAGTATGCTGGCACCAAAAGGGAATGTCTTGTGTGTAGCTGGATGGTACCCAAGACACAGCCCCTGATTTTGGGAGAGGTGATGTCACAGTGCCCAGTGCTGCACATACTCAGGGCAGCACAACATAAATTGCAGTTTACTGGGACCTTCTGGCTCACTCCTTGGCACCTCTTTCACAGACAGTTTGTACTGCTGATCCAGCTAAACTGATGTGAAATTGGTCTTGACACAGAGTTAAGTGAGAAGAGGTTGTTGGCATGTGCAGCTGCACCACAAGGCCAGTGCAGTGCAGAACTGGGTGTCCTGGTTGTTGTGCAGTGCACCTGCAAAGCACCTTTGCCTTGTCCATGCATCCCTCTGCAGGTCACTGGACTGCCTGCAGTTCTCCAGCTCCACAGGGCTAATGGAGACATGAATGCTCAGCTCTGTCCTGGTGCCCTGCTCTTATCCATTGGTGTCACCATGAATTCCCAGAGGGTCTCCAATCTGAGAGTGCACTGAGGAGTTTTTGTTCCTACCTGCTTTACTGGTCAGCAATCCATGGGATTCTCAGTACAGCCACCCTGTGTGCTCTTTGGGTAGCAAGACCAACTCAGATCTGTGACACTTCCCCCAGCCCCTGCTGTCTGACTACCACAGATGGATACAGCCCTGCCAGTGGAGTCTGGACTGTGGATGTGTCGTGGTTTAACCCCAGCTAGCAGCTAAGCATCAACACAGCCCCTCATTCCCACCCCCCTCCAAACTGTGATGGCAAGAGAAGTGGAAGGTGAAAGTGAGAAAACAGGTGGGTTGACATGAAGACTGTTAATGAAAAATAATTATTTTTAAATGTAAGGAAAAAAAAAAAAAACAACAAAGAGAGGAAAATAGAAACCAAGAAAAACAAGTGATACAAGAAAGCAATTGCTCATCACCAACTGCCCTAAGCCTGGCCAGACCCCACCATTCCCCCACCCTCTGTTTCAGGGCTGACCAGAGCATGGTCTGAGATATCCCTGTGGTGAGTGGGGGACAGCTGTCCTGGATGTGTCCCCCCCCCAGCTCCTGTTGCACCCCCAGCCCAACACTGGTGGGTCAGGGTGAGGGGCAGAACAGCTCCTGACTCAGCAGGAGCTAAATCATCCTGTGGGATCAGTGCTGTTCTCAGCAGAGATCCCAAACAGCACCACAAGGTGCTGTGGAGAGCTGTAACTGCCCCAGCCCAGACCCATCCAGATGTGAGCTGTTTGTCACACTCACTCACTGCACCACCTCTGACAGGTCCCATGGTCAGAAGGACATGACAGAGATACAGATGGGAATGTCCAAACTCTGGGAATAGGAATGAGTTGGTACCTGGTGCTGCCTCCTGACCAGCAGGGAGGAGAAGCTGCACAGCAAGAGAGAACTGGATTAATGAGTTGTTTTGGTTACCCACAAAAAAAAAAAGAATCACAAAATGGTTTGGGTTGGAAAAGACCTTAAAGCTCATCTTGTTTCTACCCCTGCCATGGGCAGAACAACTCCCACTGTCCCAGGCTGCTCCAAGCCCTGTCCAGCCTGGCCTTGGGCACTTCCAGGGATCCAGGGGCACCCACAGCTGCTCTGGGCACCTGTGCCAGGGCCTCCCCACCTTCACAGGGAGGAACTTCTCTCCAGTATCCCACCAATCCCTCCCCTTTGGGCACCAGAGGAAACTCTAAGGTGTCCCTGGAGCCTTCTCTTCTCCAGGTGAACACCTCCCAAAGAAAGCCAATTAGTTGCCCTAAAAGAGAGACCAATTCCTCTAGCAGGGCAAGACAAGATATGTTTTCAGTATCTAAACCAAAAGTTAGTGTGGAGAAGACAAAATCTGTAGGCTAGGGACAGTTTACTCCCAGGTAACAAACTGAACTTGGAACAGGTTCAGGTACCAAAGTCTGGCATCATTTGAGACAGAGGCACTATCCAGCACAGACACAGCTCCCCAATACAGAGAAGCCATGGCCCCATCAGTGAGTTGCTCAGGAGGGCTTTGGATTCTAAATTAAAAACAACTGTTCTTGCTAGAGAAGCTTTTTCAGCTTTTACAAAAAGGAAATAGTAAAGGTTTGATACCACAGAGCAGCAGGGAAAGGCAGGAGAGCAGCACTGAAAGAGTCTGGGCTGAAGCAATATTTAAAGTGAGCAAGGATGGGAGCAGCCCCTGCAATGTGGGCTTGCAGAGAACAAAAAAATAGGGCAGATAGTGAAGTCCATGCTTGCAGGAGCAGGATTAAAACAAGTGGATGAACAAATAATCTAAGATTTAAAAGCAGAGAATGTATTTAAGGTCATTAAACCAGGCTTTTATTTAAGGATTACCTCCAAAAAGCCAGGCTAATAGCATGGTGAGGTTACAAAGTCAAGTGATCAAGGGAGAAAATGCTGATATTAAACTTGCTCATGAAACATTAATCTGTGTGCAGACACTGCTTCAAGTGCTCCGACTGTCACAGAAGGAACCTCACAAAACAAAAACAGAGCCCAGCCCTTTGGGGTTCCACTCTGGCAGCTCAGGCACATCCTGCCACTTAATTGGACACTCCCTGCGGGGGCAGGATCAGGTATAAACAGGGTTTAATCATATAATTAGAGATACGCCTACTGCACATGTTCAGGGTTCTGGAGGCCTTCCCTTGCACAAACCACTCTGGCTGTGCCTTCTGCACTTGTAATTCCCATATTTAAGGATTCCCAGCCCATCTGGGCTGTTTAGAACATGAATTAATTCAGTGCTGACTAGTTGAATGGTTTTCAGCTCTAAATGAAAGATATATCTTGGCACCTATGGTAAAGTCAGAAAGTACCTTGGACTTGATTAGCATAAGAGATCTGATAGCCAGAATGCCTTGGCAGGAATAAACAGAACTTTGAAGATTGCAAGAGGATTGAATCAAGCCTGGGACAGGAAAGAAGACTGAATCAAGTAGAAGAAATGTTGCAGAAATGTATGTTTATATGATGTTAAACCAAATCACTGTAGTGAAAAATGACTAGCTTTCCTAGAATGGTATTTAAGCAGATGTAACCCACAGTAAAATTGAATTCTGATCACCAAGTCAGTCGTCCCCATCTCTCCCCATCACTGATAGGCACCCAGCAAATATTCCCAAAACCCTCATGAAGAATCCATGTCCCCCCCATCAAGATTTGGCCTGAGGTCAGTGGATTAAGCATTCTCCCCAAATTGTTGCTCTGTTTGTTGCAATGCAGCATTTGAGATGAAAGGTGCAGGTCTGTGTGATGAGATAGAAAGTTGTTGTGGTTGAGAAATTCTACTCCCCAGTTCATGTTTCCACCAAGACCCCCAAACCAGATGCCTCTCACTGCCCCCCTTCTCCTCCACCTTCCTGCTCTGAGGATGGGGTTGAGAATTGGAGCCACAAAAGGTGCAAATCATGTGTTAAGAACAATGAAACAGCATGAGACAAGAAAAACAGCAATGAGATAAGAAAATGACCATTAATAACAACAACATCCCTGCTTCTCTTCCCCTTCCACCTCTACAGAAGACTAATGACAGTCCTGATGTCAGGAACTTTGTCCCTCCCCAGCCTCTGCAGAGCTGATAACGCATTTTGCAACAGCCAAAGGTCAGGGCTTTAGAGCAGGAGCCTCTGTAAAAGTCCACAGCCCTGGGCTGGGTGTCAGACCTGTCAGCTGGAGGAGAAGGGTTAGACCAGATTTGGTTAACCCAAGTGAAGAGCACCCAGTGTCCCAAAGGAAAATCAAAATACATGATGGTCCCTGTCAAGACAAAATGGAAGTAACTCCTTGACAACACCAAAAAACACCTGTAGCAGTACAGGACTCCAGATCTAAAAGGAGATTCTGTTACCTTCCTGGCTGCTGGTGAGGCATTGAGCTACCTCTGGGGAATGGAGCAGGAGCAAACAGAAAAACCCATCCCCAGTTCATAGGTTGGGATAGAAAGTTTAGAAAATATAGGCTGGTAGTTCAGGAATCCCCTATTACAGAGATCACTGAAAGTGGGGAAGAATATCCTGGGGTAGTGGTGATGTTACACAACCTCTTCAACACTTCCCAAGGTATTTGCTGTGGATCACCCCAAGTGAGTTCAGTAGTGAAAGGGTGAGCCAGGGTGACTCTTCCTGTGTAATGTCTTCTGTCCTTGGTGATTTCCTCACGTATACAATCACCTCAAAATTAAAACACAGAGATCTAAACCAAATCTCCCACCTTCTGCTACCTCTGTACCAAAAGGGCCAGGAGACATCACCAATGCAAAGGGGAACCCAGAGCAGCACAAAGGCACCAACACTCAGCCCAGCACTGTCTGCTGCCACGGCAGCATGTGACAGATGTCCCTGGGATCTGTCCCTGAGATGAGCACAGACCTGGGCTCTTGTTTGCCACAGGTCAGGAGATCAGTCCCCGTTTGGGAGGCACCTTCCCACTTCTCCCCCAGGAGAGCCTTGAGCTGCCAAAACAATCCCATCCTCCTGTGCTGGGAAGGGAGGGAAGGGACTGTGTTTATAACTGTTCAGCCATATCACACCATCCCTCCCTCTGACACTCAGCCCAGGCCCTGACCCCAGCCATGGGACTTTCTGGTACCATTTCATCTGACCTGACCAAGTGGAAACTGGGTGCTCATTTTGGGAAAAGGGATGAGGAAAGAATAGAAGCAAAGGATGTAGTACCTGTCTATACCTGTCTGTAGCTAAGGAAGATTTTTGATGGCAAATGATCCAGGGAGCTATGAATGGGTGGCCACAAAAGTTGCAGCTGGCACAGCACTGTCCTGCTGCCATGGGACAGAGGATCCATCCCCACTCACCTGGGTTATGCTGTTCTCCTTACGAGAAAGTGGAATCCGTGTTAAGGAACTGGCTGCTGGAGTGTGCTCCTTCCTGCTGCTGGAGAATGACAAATCCCTTCACCAGCTCCCAGCTGATGTACAGGACCAGCTCCAGGTCCTGCCATCTAAAATTTAATATAAAATAAAATATATTAAAGACAGAAAGGGTCTTTCAGAACCAGAGAATAAAACCTGTCACTGAGGAGCAGGGCTCCCACACTGCTGAGGTGCCCCCTGATCCAGGCTGATGTAAGGCTGGTGGCCATGGGATACAGCTTAAACCAGAGTAGGAAAACTCACAAAGTCACTGCCAGTCCCCCCTTCCCCATCTGCCATGTTCCTGTGTAGGAATTGTCCAGACAGGCATCTGGGCTGGGTTCTTTGGGCTCCACAAAGGAGGCATTTGGAAGGGAGTGTCTCTCCTGGCTGATACAGTCAGAGGAGCCCTACACTTCTGGAAGGAGTCAGATCTAAAAGCAGTGTGAGTACACAGGACTGAGGATGGATGTGTGAAACAGAATGGATTTGCACTTGGAGAGGAGGAGATGAACCTGAGCTCTGAAGCAATGGAGCCATGGTGAAGCGTTGTCCCAAGTGGTGCAATCTGATCACTCTCACCATGTCCCCAGCAATCCTCACACCCAGCTGGGTGTCCTGTGAGTTTGGGATGAGGAGGAGCCAGTACCTCAGTGCCTGGCTGAAATGCAGACAGCAAGCTGCCCCTGTCTATCTGAGTACTGGGAAATGCACATGGAAATCCCAGGTCATCCCAGGTACTTTGAGCAGGCAGGGACGGGGTTAAGGCTCTCGAGTTTTTGGGAATTCATTGATGGAAGTGAATGTGCACACATTATTTATCCAGTTCTTCTGAGAAGAACAGAAAGTGAGAGCTGCAGAGTTGTATATTCAAATAAGTTTCATCCAAGCTGCTGGAGAAGCCCCAGCTCCATAGTGCAGCCACAGAGACTGTATCACAGATACACAGCTAAGTCCAGAATTTTTGGAAGGTGTCATATTCACTAAAGCCATGGGTTGCAGCCAAAGTCTGTGCCTGGGGCCACGATAGCATTACCAGGAAAGAAAATCCTGGGGAAACAAAAGAACTTCTGCTCACAGAACTGATCTCCAGCAGGGAAAAAGAATGCGTTCAAGAAACCCCTGATCGCCCCTTGGACTCAACATGACTGTTTAGTCAAACTAAAAAACATTTCAGGCCCCTAGGAAGGGTTTTTGGGTGTGAAGCAGCACCAGTTTCTGTAGGACTGGGGGACTTTTGCTAGTGCAACAGCTCTGAGGGGGCACACTGAGGGAAACTGAGGCACAGTCAGCTCCAAGTGCCAAGCATGTGATATTGCTGCCTTGATGTCCTTTTCACAGAATCACTGAGGTTGGAAAAGACCTTAAAGATCATCAAGTCCAATCTGTGACCAGCCCCAACCTTGCCAACACAACCTCTTGTGTTCCGGGCTTGCTGAAGATCAAAATATGAAAGAGAAGATTTATCTTAAAAAAAAACATTGCACACCTGTATGTTTTTGCTTGGTGTCCATCACAGGTACTAATTTGTGTGATCACTCCCCACTCTGGTGTGGAGATGGCCAAATTCCCTAAACACTGCTTTCTTATACCCCACCTGTTTTTCAGTCATAGATTACACTTGGCATAATTCTTTGGAAAAACAATTATATCAATGTTATTTGTGGGTTTTTCCCCTTCTTCCACCTCTGACTTTCAATCCTCTGATCCTTGCTTTCCAAGGTGCTTTTGCCTCTCCTTTCAGGGTACACTCACACAGGTTTCATTAGGGTTTTGAGCCTTGGGCTCCAAGGATCACAGTGGGGTTGGTAACAGCAGGAGCAGCATCCTCAGCAGGTGTCAGGTCCCTGCCCTGGAGATCAGAGTAAGTTGGTTCATCCCTTCCCTCCATGTACAGATCCAGCCTGGCACAATTCCACCACACTCCTGTCAAAAGTACCACCTTTATCCAGGCTGCTTGTAGGACTGGAGATCTACACAGGAAGAGGACAAATCACCTACTCTGTTATTGTTCAAAATTGTTTCACATCCCTCTCCTGCTGTAAGAGCCTCAACTCAGTGCCAGAAGAAGGAATTTCCTGAAACTGGTGCTGGTTCTGAGGCTCTGAAGGATGGATGGAACTCCAGGTATCAAACATCAGACTTGCACACACAGCAGCTGCTTTTACCCAGGGAGTCAGTTTGGCAATCTCAGGAATATTTCTGCTAATATAACTTAAAACATACAGCAGGGTTTTTATGCTTCCCACTTAATATTCAGCTTACAATGGGGCATTTAAACACCAGACCTACCGATTTCAGTAGTGTCACAATATATTAGGAATGGTGAACCAGTACGACATAGACTCTCTAGATGAGTGTCACAAGACAGCAGGTTTTATTATTCCTTATCTTCTTTTATAGATAGGTCTGAGACTGTCTGAGAGATAAAACTCTCATGGGTCATTAAACCAACACATCACTATTATTGGACAATTAGTAACTACACCACTTGACTGTTTCTTACAAGTAAACAACAAGGATCCAAACAACACCTGCAATGGTTGTTGTCCTTCTCCAAGGACTGTTTGGATTCCTCCTTACGATTTCTCAGGCCACACTTTCTCAGGCCAGTGTGAGAAAGTTATGTGACTTGGTTTCACACAGGCTCTGTGCTCCCTGCCTGCTTTCAGCATCCATACAGCAGAATCTGTGTGACTCTCCAGATCTGGCCCTTTAGCTTTGAGTCCTTTCCATTTCGTGACACTTTATCCCAGCAGTGGCACTTGGCACAGGCACTGTGACTGCAGTGGAACTGCTTCCAGCCTCCTGGGAGAGGGATTTGTCCACACCCCACTCTTTCAGCCCAGACACAGCAGCCAGAGCCCACCTGGAGGACTGGGGCCTCTGGGTGCCCCCCAGGCAGATGTGGGGCTCGGTCCCCAGGTGCCCATGCCTTGGGCCCGGCTTTGCCCGGCTGTTTCACTGGTGCTTTCCCCGGGATAGGGATAGTGCTGGGACAGGGAGAGCTCTCACCCAGGACACCCGTGGGTGGGAGGCCACGAGCGGCCCCCGTCCCTCTGGGCTCCGGCTCTGGGCTCCCCCGGCTGAGCTCGGAGCTCTTGGCCAACACCCGGAGGGTGGACAGTGCTGAGCCCCCTCCCCTTCAGCGGCTGCGTTGGGACAGAGCGAACCCGGCCCGGGGACGGAGCGATCCCGGCCCGGGGACGGAGCGATCCCGACCTGAAGAGGCGCCTGAGGAGGGAGGTGGCGGCGACCTTCGTTGGCGGGAAGACCAAGCCCCGCCCCCTCTCGCCCCTTGTTACAAATCAGCCAATAGTTAGCCCGGGTTGGTGATTGACGTTCCTGTTATCCAATGGAGTGCAGCTGAGCGCCCGCTGCGCCAATGAGCGCAGCGCAGGGAGCCCCTCACTCTATATAAGCTGAGCCCGGGGAGGGCCGCTGCTGTTGCCGTGCTCCTCAGACTCGTTGCTCGTCTATCCCGGCGCTCCCGAACCATGGTGAGTGGGGCGAGGGCTCGGTGGGGCAGGGGTGGTCCTGATGTGCTCCTCACGCTGCGGCGGGAAGGTGAGGAACGAGATGGGCGGTGGGATTGCCCTGCTGAGCCGTGGAGAGCAGTGGGTCTCGCTGCCCCGAGCCGTGTCTCATCCTGCGCGCTGTCGCTCCCGCCGCCTCGTCCCAAAATGATGGTGGCCTTGTCGAGAACACGGCAGTCCACGGGACCCTCAGCCCCGGCCGGGTCTGAGGCTGCAGCTTCGCCCCGAGCACCGGCAGTCCCTGGGGCGCCCTGCCCTCACAGCGCGGTGAAGCCGGGGCAGTGTGCGGCTGTGCGCCACCCGCAGGGCCGGGGGACGACCCGAGGTGCCGCTCCCCTGCTCCTGGCCCGGGGCACTCCGTGGTGTGAGGGGCTGGGAACGCCAGGGTTGGGCTGATGGGGAGAATTCCTGAAGGACTTTGTGAGACTGGCTGGCGAAAATGACCTGGTAAATTGAGTCACCTTGCAGGGTAGTCTGAAAGGCGTGATGGGGCTGGGGTGTCCCACGGGACGGGGTTCAGGTGCTGAGCTGGGCAGCGCAGCTGGAGTCTGGGATGGACATGCGGCTCTTCCCCGTGGGGGTGTTGTATCCTGTATCTCTGAGAAGAGATTGTCAGGTTACACGTGTCACCTTGCTACAAGTGTAGCAAGGCTGCCACTAGGCTTGTGAACGTGTGGGAAATACTTGTTGAGCTGAAAATGATTGTTTGTTCGAGTATTGGTACGATATGTTGAGGTCCCTTCCTTTGGGGGCTCTGTATTGCCACAGTTTTCAAATAAAGTCAAATCAAGAGTATGAATACAGCTCCTGGTATCTGCAAAGGATGCAGGTTCCCTGGAGTCCTATCCCAGGGAAGCAACATTCCTCCATATGGTGTGCTGATGACTTTGGTCTGAGCTGGCACAGCCAGCTTGGCTTTCCATCAGCCTCACTCAAGGTCCTCCTCATCTGGATCTTGAGCAGTGTGCTGGGGAGTGCAAAAAACCTAGAGCCTGATCCAGCAGTGCCATGGAGGAGCTGGGAGGCTGCAGCCCAGCAGTGAGTGCAGCAAGGGGTTGAGTCTGCAACTGCTGGAAAGGCAGTGACAGGACAGGCCAGTGCCCTTCAGCCTGGAGCACATCCTGTAGGGAAAGGAGACGGAGACTGGGCTGGAGAAATTCTGCCTGAAACTTTGTATGCTTGCAAATAATATAAACAAGTGTGAGAAAAGCATTTAGTGTTAAGTAAATAAGAGGATTCTGCAGTGGTTTGAATACCACTGCTGTCTGTATACATTTAATCCTTATTCTGAAACTCTTGTCAGTGATGTGTGAAGGCCCTGAGCTATAATGAGTGGGACAGTTCTCTTCCAACTTGGAGCTGATGCTTTCAGAATAAAATCTGAGCCTTGTTCTTCAGTATTCTTGGTGCTGTGAAAATGCTATGCAGAGAATAGGCAGAGAATCTGTTCAGGTCTGGCAAAGATTTGTGTTTCATTGAGTAGTCACATACAGCTTAAAAGTCCTTATCAGAGTTGTAGGAAAGCAGTAGAAAGAACTCTTAAAGCAGGACTCTGAGTAGCACCAGGCTTTGTGGCTGACCTTGTCTAGCCAAGTTTTGAAAACCACCAAGGATGGAGATCCCCTCCCACTTCTCTAGTGACCTTGTTCCAGGGCCACACTGCTCCCTGGGGAGGCTTTTCCTAACACAAACCTGAGCCTTGCAGCAACCTCAGAGTCTGACCTGGAGCCACCTGCAGAGCAGAGGGAAACCTTCTCCTGTGCTGGCCAGGTATCTCCTTTTGTTCCCTGGTATATGGTTTGCCCTACTGAAGGCAAGAGAGCCCTGTGGGATATTCGGGCTGGTTTCTGTGGGAACCTCCAGGATCTTTGCACCAAGGCTTCCTCTCAGTTACTGCTGGTTGTACTGGCACAGGGAGGCACTGCATGATGTGATGAACTTTGTATTTTGTCCAGGTAAACATGCCATGGTTTAATGTGGCACCAGTAGCACCTGGTCTGTGGCTGTGTTGCCAAACTATACATTCAGAGTTGGAAGGGACATTGGGCCTGGCTCCTGGTCCTGCACAGGACACCCCCAAGAATCCCACTGTTTGCCTGAGAGTGTTGAGTTCTGTCAGCCCTGGGGTTGTGGCCATTGCCTTGGGGAGCCTGTTCCATTGTCTCATCACCTGTAATGCATCTAAAAACAACAATCACCCTCTGGGGGAAGGATGTTTTCCTCATATCCAGGCAAACCTCCCCTGACACAGCTTCTGTTGGGTCCTGTCACTGGTCATCAGAGCTCTCTGCCTCCTTTCAGGAGGAAGCTCTAGACCATGATCAACTCTCCCTTCTTCTCCCGGCTAAACAAGCCAATGCCCTCAGCTGCTCCACATACCCTTCTTTATGCCCTCCATCTCTCTGGTGTGGGGTAGTCCTTACACACCCTTTCAGTGACCTTTCCTAGATACTTAGAAGTTTCTCTAGCAAGGTTTAGATCACTGGTAGGATCTCAGTCAGGTGAGGATACAGGCTGATGTGGTGGTCTGTGTTCTCCTTTCCCTGTAGAAAAGTTTCAGGCTGTCCTGCTCTCCTAAAGGGCTGTTCCCCAAGTCATGTCCATGGTGTGGTTTCTGTGGCACTGCAGTCAGTTTTCCTGTCCCCTCTTTTATGCTGTGCAGGTTGGCTCTGTGTTCTCTGCCATGGCAGCACTGGACAAGCTCCATCCTTCAGCCTGGAGAGCAATGGTGTCATGGCTTTGGAGAGGTGTGGCAGCAGCTCTGAGAAAGGCTTCTTGCAGAGAGGATGTGGGCTGGACATCTGAATATCCAGCTTGGATGGATGGGAGCTTAAAAACTGTTCAGCTGCACAATGTTGTGCTTGAAAACAGGCAATTTTTTTTTTTCCTTACAAACACAGATTTTAATTTCATGGGGCTCTCAATGAGTTTGAAAGGATTGTGCTCCTGCTTTCCTGCATTGACTGTGGATGTGGAGTAGGCAGTTCCAGGCCATAGAATTACAGAATGGTTTGTGTTTGAAGGGACCTTAAAGACCATCCAGTTTCACCTCTTCTTCCAAGTTAGACCAGGTTGCTTCCAGCCTGGTCTTGGACACTTCCAGGGACAGGTCAGCCACTGCTTCTCTTGGCAGCCTGTGCCAGGGCCTCACCACCCTCACAGGGGAAAATTTCATCCTAGCATCTAATCTAACCCTATCTTCTTTCATTTTAAGGCTGTTTCCATTTGTCTAAAGTCCCTCCCTAGCTCTCCTTGAGCCCCTTTAGGCACTGGAAGGGGCTCTGAGGACTCCCTGGATCCTTTTCCAGATGAACAGCCCCAGCTCTCCCAGGCTGGCTCCAGAGCAGAGGGGCTCCAGCCCTCGGAGCAGTTCTGTGGCCTCCCCTGGACTCTCTCCAGCAGCTCCACGTCCTTCCTGTGCTGGAAGCCCAGGGCTGGAGGCAGCTCTGCAGGTGGGGTCTCACCTGAGTGGGGCAGAATCCCCCCTGCCCTGCTGCCCATGCTGGGGGATCGTCCCAGCACACAGTGTGGGGTTCTGGGCTGCCAGAGCACATGGCTGGGGCACACTGAGCTTCTCATCCTCCAACACCCCCAAGTCCTTCCCCAGGGCTGCTCTCTGTCCATTCTCTGCCTGTCCTATACTTGTGCCTGAAAATACTCCTGCTTATCCTGGAATTCCAAGGGACTAAATTGTCCCATCCAGTCACAGGGTCTGAACACTGTTTTGGGTAACAGTCACATTAAACTGAAGTTCATGTAGGCTCTTCTAGGATGTGCTATACTGATATTCAAAACTAGATGTTGAATATAAAATGCCACAGATGGACCAGGAGTTTGGAGATGTTTCTATTTTGGTTTGCCTTTTACCATTTGCAGTCCTATGCTGCAATATTAAATAAACTGGTTTTATGCTCTGGACATCAAAGGGAACTTGGGAATCCATAAATGGATAGGAACAGATAATTTTGCTGCCATGAACTATTTTCTACATGGGTTTTGTGAGGTAGTTCTGTCTGGTGTACACAGTACCTTGTGTACAGCTGTGTGGTTTGAGGCCTGATGAGGCTGTATGGAGGGATATGAAGGGGTTTGTTAGGCAAAGCCTTTCCTACTGAATGATGAACTTTCCTCAAAGGATTGGGAGAATATTTTTTTTGTTTTTGTGTACATTAAATGAAGTGCTCCCAGATCCTGGGAGGATTTTGCTGCCTCTGGTGGTTGTGCTCCTGGAGCTGAGGTCTGGGTGATGCTGTTCTGGACATTAGGCCAGTGAGATGTGATCATCAGCTTTTCTAAATACTTGGTTTGGTATGAAGGGAGGAATTGGCTGAAGAACTTGAAAGAGTTGATCAGACTCTTCCTGATTGAAGAATAACAAAGAGGAATAAGCTTGTAAAAATGATAATGTCCAAAAGGCTTTTTCTGGGTGGAGCTGATGATGTCTCAAAGAGGTTTTTGTGTTCTGTTGCGTTTTGTGCCAAGTGCCCCCAACACCAAGACAATAAGGCCAATGTTTTAATGGCTTTGCGGGCTGGCAGTCCCCCTGGGTGTGCTGAGCGTTTGCTGAACAAGGGCAGCGCTGTTTGTGCTGATTGATGTGTTTCTGTCCCACAGCGCGAGTGCATCTCCGTCCACGTGGGGCAGGCGGGCGTGCAGATCGGCAATGCGTGCTGGGAGCTGTACTGCCTGGAGCACGGCATCCAGCCCGACGGCACCATGCCCGGCGGCGGCGGGGACGACTCCTTCAACACCTTCTTCAGCGAGACCGGTGCAGGGAAACACGTCCCACGCGCCGTGTTTGTGGACCTTGAACCTGTAGTCATAGGTAACAGTGATTGCACAGCACTGTGGAACATTGCCACGGTTTTTTGCTTAAGGGATCCGTTCTTCTAGTCCTGAAAAATGCTTTGGGGCTTTAAATTTTTAGTGCATAAAGCTTGCCTGTACCTTCCTAGTGATGGAAAATACTTGGTTTTATTTGTTGGGACTGGCAAATGTGCATTGTGGAGCCTTCAAGAATTTGCAGCATTACCTTCTGCCAGCCTGTGGAGTTAAATGGGTCTCATGAACATGCTTCATGCTTTTCTTATGCAAGGAGCAGTTATAGCCCATTGGAACAGTATGGCATAATGTGTATTGCAGTCAATAGTACCTCTTTGAGACACAATATATATCATTAGGAAGATTCCTTATTCCCTACACAGGAATGATTCCTGTGCTTTCCCAAAGCAATCTGAGTAAGCTGAGCACTGCTTGCAGAAATGAGTCCCCATAGCTGGCCTAAATTCAGGGACTTTTGAACATGTGCTTCAACTTCCTGTTACCTTATCTTTGAGAAATAATCTACTCCTGAAAATGAGTTCTGTTCCAAGCTCTGGCAACACTGGCTTTTGGTGTTCAGATATGATCCCTTGCATCAGCCACTAACCAGTCCTCCATCCTGGGGCAGTAGATGCACTGTCAGCTCAATATGAGCTTGTGGTTTCACAAGACCTTCATCCCTTGTGTCAGGAATCCTGGTTTTCCTCTCACCAGTGTGTGCCAGAAGTAATTCTTCTGGAGCTGTTTTTTTGCTATCTTGCCTCAGGTAGTGATTTGGAGCTCTTGTAGCAGATGTCTGTGTTGCCTGTGCTTATGCAGTTGCTGTGTTTTATCTTTCTGCAGTACAGAGTTGGGGAAATGTGTGAATGTGCTCAGGCTACTTCTCTGTACCCAAAACATGTCTCTCCTAAAACTTCTGTTCAGTGTAACACACTAGACCCCTTCTTGTGACTAACACAGCAGAATGGACCTCTCAGGGGAGCAGGAGTCTGTGGGAGAGCTGGCCTATAACTTTGAAATGAGCCCAGGCACCCCTGGCCATACTCTAATATTCCCAGGAGCTGTTGCAGGTCTGGCTTTGTGCTTTTTTGAGCCCTGTGATTATTGCCTCCTCTGCTGCTGACCAGGTGGTGGCTCTGAGCAACCAGGAATGGGTGAAAAGTGAGATGAGGGAGAACAGGTGGCAAAACAGGGCAGAGGAGCTGATGAATCTTGGAACAAATGCCAAAAAATACTGAGTGTCCCATTGCTTGTTGGTGTTGCAGGTGTAGTGTGGGGAGATGAGCAAGATTGCTAATAATCAAAGGTAGGGCTTTTTGTTAAAGGTTATGTCATGTGCCTTTCTGGGAGATAGCTGCCCTTTGCTATTCCACTGCTAATGTGAAAATTACTGCTCTGGTTTCCTCAGCAGGGCTCATGGGTCTCCCCATTCATGCAGCAAATCCCTATGCACTGAATTTATGAAAAACCAATCTTTGTGCATGGAGCAGCTGTGAAGCTGCCACATGTGCACAGGGATTTCTGTCCTTCCACATCAGTGCTGGTCTTGCAGAAAGCAGCATCATGGTGGATATGCATCACCTCTGAAAGCGTTGGTAAAATACCATCAAACTTTCCACCACAAAATAGGGCAGAGACATCTGGGAATTCAACACAAGTGTCTCTAACAGTCTACCCCAGCTAGACTTAAAAACATGAAGACAGCATGTCTGGGGCAAGCTGGTTTAGCTGTCCCCTCTCTGAAGTACTTTGGTCCAGGCACACTTTTGTAGTCCAGTGACTGATCCTCTGAACTCCCCAAGTTTTGTTACTTCCTGAGGACCATCCTGGCTCACGCTACCCCTTTCTGCATAGTATAAAGAACTATTTTATTTTGGTTCTGTATTTTTTCCTTATTACCAATATTTGTCCTTTTTAATGTGGATTCCCAGACACATGGGTGTTTGAGATGGTAAATTTTCCAAATTGTTTTTTTTTTATGCAGTCTTAGAAGTACTTTAGACTATCAGGTTGTGGGCTGCAGTGGGAGCTGCTCAGCCTAAACTGGTTTGAGTGCTAACTGTATTTTTACATATTAAACTTATCTTTGTCTTGCTTGTTCTATTTCAGAATAATGAATACATGCAAACAGGCAACTTCAGCTGTAGTTAATAAAGCTCTCTTCTGATTTAAATTAAAGGATGCAATACTGCAATAGCACACAACTCAAGAGTGGCTTGAGCTGAACCAGAGACAAAACTCTGCTGAGTGTCTTTGTACCTTTCTGGTAGGACAGAGCTTTAGCCTGCTGGGTGTAAGTGCATTTTTCTGGGAGCTAGTAGCTCTAAATCAGTCTCCAAATGTGTAACTGCTGGGGGATGCTGTGGGTGCATCTGTAGAGTCACTTTAACACAGCTGTTTGTGCTGTAGCTTACAGTGCAGGGTTTAGATAATTGCAGAATCCTCCAAGAGCATCTTTTTGTTCCTTTTGAACCCTTCTTTACCTGTGGCAGAAAGTACAGTGAAGAGAAAGAGACATGCAAGCTGTGTTGGCTCTGCTGCCCACAGAAGCATCCTGGAGGTATTGGGAAGTGAAGGGGGAAAAAAGGATTTCACCTGCTGAGCTGCAAAAGTTTAAGTTGTCTTAAACTGGAAGAATGGTTCTGCTGCCATAGTCCAGTTTTAAATTGCTCTGACAGGTCAAAATTCTAAACTTCAGTGTAAAATAGAAGAGTTTCCTAAATGGTAACTTAGTTTTTCTTAGTTATTCAGCACTTAGGCTGTAGGAGGTCACCTACTGATAGGTAGTTGCTTTTTCTCTCAAGGTTTAAGTACATTGTTCTGGACACCCTCAGAAGTTTAAAAAAGCTATATATATAGAAAATTAACTTTAAAATATTTATATATTCTATAATAATATGTATCTTGTCTCTCCCCAGATGAAGTTAGAAATGGGGCATACAGGCAGCTCTTTCATCCTGAGCAACTGATATCTGGGAAAGAAGATGCTGCAAATAACTATGCTCGAGGTCACTACACAGTTGGGAAAGAGATAATTGATCTGGTTCTAGAACGTATCAGGAAACTGGTAAGACTTCTCTTCACCAAATGTTCTGAAATGTCTGTTTTACAGGATTTGGAAATGAGGTTATCAAATACATAGCCCTATAAACTGTGCTTTGATTTCTTTGTGGTATGATAATCTGTGGTCTTATTCTGCATCTGGTTGTATTCTTAGCCAGCTGAGAATGGGTGAATTATTCCTGTGAGATATGGCTTTCAAGTGGCTTAAAATGCTGATGAGGCACCTAAAACTTCATATATAGTTTCATGTTCAGAAAGCCAGAACCAAAAATTATGATTTGCATAGTTCCTGCTGGAGAAGGGTTTGTCTCTAGCTGTGGCTCTTTCAAGGAAGTTTAAATAAGAATGCTTGCTTCTGTGGTTCAGACTATTGTTTGCATTTCCTGCTATTATGATTTCTGGATTAATTTTAAGGTAATAACAGTAGAAAAGGAGTAAATATCAGTAAGTTGGGATGTTTCAGCCTACCCAGTACTTCAGTCATCTGGCAAACTTATGAAAGTGGCCATTTAGGAGGTTCAGATTGCCTATTTAGGGCTGCTAAGCGTGTCCATTGCCAAATCTGTCACAAAGATAGGAATTCTCATTGCACAAAACCCAGGTGCTTTGATATTGAATGTTAAGAGTCATAGTGTAAAGTTTACCTTTTGCAGGTCACAACTGGAATTATTCTCAACACTTGACTGCCACAGTCTAATTAAAGCAATGATAAGTTTGCAGCAGGCTGTACTCTGACCTGAAAAACATTTATCATTTCTTTGTATAAGCTGTTGGCAGTCCCTGTTAATCCTGGGAGCTGAGCATCATGTGGCACCTCTTTGTGAGGACAGGGCTGTCTAGTTTTGTCTTCTGAGTAGAGTGAATGGGACTGGCACTGTAATAGCCTGTGACAGCTCACTTCCCTGAGCAGAGATACACACTTGGCACTCATCCAGCTTTAGAACAGCAGCTCTGGGATGGGGGATTGCTCCATTTTTGTGCAGATAGAGAATACCAAGGAGCTGTAAGGGATAGATACTGTGTAGGTTTTTGAATATTCCTGCTTTTCTTGCTCATTAATGGGCTCAGCTGAGAATTTGGGGTAGAAGGAATTTTGAGCTAGCAGTGTGAAATGGTCATCATCCAATATAGAGGGAATTTAAACCAGCCAAGAATAGTTTTGCATGGACATCTCCTTGATTCATGGTGGATAAATTCCATATTTCTGAAGCATGAACAGTTGGTATGTGTCAGAATTCAGAGCTGTCTTTCTTGAGCTTGACTGGGGATTCTTAATGTACACAATGTCTTGAACACCTGTATTTTTCTCTTCCAGTCAGATCAGTGCACTGGCTTGCAGGGCTTCCTGATTTTCCACAGCTTTGGTGGAGGGACTGGATCTGGATTCACTTCTCTGCTGATGGAGCGCCTCTCGGTTGACTACGGGAAAAAATCAAAGCTGGAATTTGCCATCTACCCTGCACCTCAGGTCTCAACAGCTGTCGTAGAGCCCTACAACTCCATCCTGACCACCCACACCACGCTGGAGCACTCTGACTGTGCCTTCATGGTTGACAATGAGGCCATTTATGACATTTGCCGTAGGAACCTGGACATTGAACGCCCAACCTATACCAACCTCAATCGCCTCATCGGTCAGATAGTATCTTCCATTACTGCTTCCCTTAGGTTCGATGGTGCCTTAAACGTGGATCTCACTGAATTCCAGACCAACCTGGTGCCTTACCCTCGTATCCACTTCCCGCTGGTGACGTACTCCCCGATTATTTCAGCAGTGAAGGCCTACCACGAGCAGCTCTCGGTGGCTGAGATCACCAACGCCTGCTTTGAGCCGGCCAACCAGATGGTGAAGTGTGACCCACGGCACGGCAAGTACATGGCGTGCTGCATGCTGTACCGCGGGGACGTGGTGCCCAAGGATGTCAACGCCGCCATCGCCACCATCAAGACCAAGCGCACCATCCAGTTTGTGGACTGGTGTCCTACTGGGTTTAAGGCAAGTCTCAGTTCCAGCATGATTTTGTAGGCTTCTTATTCACTGTCCTGAGTGTATGGAGTGTGTCTGCTCTGAGCTGTTGTGTGGGTACCTGGTTTGTATTCTGAGATGTGGAGATTTAGGTTCTTGTGAAGAGCTGTTTTGTGATTTTAATTTTAATCAGCTCCTGTTGTCTGACTTTTGATTATTGTCATTGTCAAACAGCACAAAGAAACTCATGGTCTCTTCCACATCTCCTGTAGGTTGGCATCAATTACCAGCCCCCCACAGTGGTTCCTGGGGGCGACCTGGCCAAAGTCCAGCGGGCAGTCTGCATGCTGAGCAATACCACGGCCATTGCTGAGGCCTGGGCTCGCCTGGATCACAAGTTTGACCTGATGTATGCCAAACGTGCCTTTGTTCACTGGTATGTTGGAGAAGGGATGGAGGAGGGGGAGTTCTCGGAGGCTCGGGAAGATTTGGCTGCACTTGAGAAAGATTATGAAGAAGTAGGCACAGACTCGATGGATGTAGAAGATGAAGGTGAAGAATATTAAATCCAATGATGAATTGCAAGTCTGCCATTTCACTGCCTCTTTAGTAGCACTGTAAATCATGTAAACTGATTGGAATAAAATTATTTGATCATGAACTTTGGTAGTGTCCAAACACTATGTACACTCATTAACTGCATACAGTCAGCAGTCCAAGAGATGGAATTATTTTCTGAAAAAGGTAGCTGAATAAAATAACCATGCTGTAGTTCAGTCAGTTCTTGTCCTTAAGGCACTGCTATTTGAAGAGCTATTAGTGCCCAGAACATGAGATTAGAATGAGCTGGGGCTTTTTCTGGGAGATGTTAAGTATATTTTTTCCAGGACTCTAGAGTTGCTGTCACAAGAGACAAAAGGAACTGTGTTACCTACAAGATGCAAGAGCTTCAAAACTGAAGGCTGAGTTTGGGTTTAGTTGTATCCTATCCTTAAGCTTAGTGAGAGCCATAACTTAGAGATGCAATAACCTGGATGGGGAGAGGATGCTCAGGGTGTGTCATAGCATGATGAACCTGCCACTGGAGCCAGAGCCTGAGCAGTGTTTGCCCTTGTGTTGCTGTGCCCTCCCACAGAAGGAACTGGAGTCCCTGTCTGCAGCTCTTTAGAGTCAGACCTTTCCTAGTGCTGTCTAGAGAAAAATCTCTGGGTTAACTGACCACAGTTAAACATCTTGGTTTTCCCTAAATCAAGTCTTTTGCAGAAGTAATTCTTCCATGGGTTCAGATATGAATACTACCATCCTTCTGTGCAACCTGATGGAACAGGAGAGGATTTGGCTAATCAGGTTTATCTTCAGATGTAAACAGCCTCTGTCTGAAACCTTCTGTACAGACTGAGTGGGGCCTGGGCACACAGTGAACCACAAACCAAATAACTTCACTGTTGTAGAGCTGGATGACTGAGGAATCTCCCCCACAGCAATGGCCAAAGGTGGAATAGTTAAGTCTTAAGATGATGATTGAATACTGAATGTGATAACAAGATACCAAAGTCTGACTCCAATATGAAATTTGGGCTGGAGACTTTTCCCCATTCCATTTCAAACTTATTCATATTCCTTCTGATTTAATAGCAGAGTGTGATTCAGGCCAAGCCTTTGAAACCTGTTAGTTGCAGATGTGCACACCTTCCTCAGCTGGAGGATGCAAGATTCCAGAACTTCCTTCTGCATGGAAGCTTCAGTGCTCAGGTAATGCTGCAGTATCTGACATCCCCTCACAAAGTGGGGCCCTTTTCCTGGTCCCAGTTGGCTGGACTTTTTCTAGGTGGGGTTGTCACCTGTAATTTAGACTAACAGGCTGCTGCTGTTGATGGAATGTCCTAGAGCAACCTGGTATGTGAGAGCTGACTAGGAATTGCTTTGGCTCCTCTTATCCTGGATTACTCTGTGTTTTTTCAGCCATTGTGTTGAGTCAATCTGATTTAAAATTGCTGGAGCTGGAAGTTACTAATTTTACAAAGATGAGGAGAGCAGTTCTAGTGCTTTCTTCACCTCACTAGTTGTCTCAGACAATCAGCCCTGCTGTTGTGCAGGCAATCACACCTCCTGCCATTCGGCACAGCTAAGTGTGGCCAGTGTTTCAGTGAGTTTCTCATTTGTTTTTCCTTGTGGTTTTATGTTCCAGGGTAGGCATAACTGTCATGAATTTGAAATCCTGTTGATTAACATATTTTCCTGCTTACTGGTTGATTAAGCAAATGTGCTTGGTGGGGCCCAGGGACAGACACGTTCATTCCAGTCAGATCGACTCCATGTCAGCAAGCATTCGGGTTTTAATGGGATGGCAGTGCCTGGAGATAAATGTGCATGGGGCTGTCTGATGCCATGGAGGTGTCAGGTTTTCACTCTGAAGATCCTGTATTGCCAGCAGAACATGGAGAGTGCTCTGTGCCACAAGTGCAGCACCATGATTTCCTTTGGAAGTTAATTGTGTTGGAGTTGTGGGTTTCTGAACTGGCCTTTAGTGGGATCTTTTATCAGTGTTTTGGCTTTTCTGTGAGGAATTTGGTTTCATTGAAGCCTGGCCTACTCTCTCCTGCAAATAGAATCTGGTTTTTACTGCATTGGTGGGTTACTTACATTGAGGCCACTTCCTCTGAGATGGGATTTGGCTCATGGTGTGCCTGTTTTATCTGGGTGTGTAGAGTGATGAAGCTCTGCAGGGCACTCAGCAGCCATGTAAAATCCTTGTGCACATGGAATACTGAGCTCTGAAAACCTGGGAATCTCATTCTGTGTAGGCATTAGATGAGAGGCATTATGCTTTTAATTTTTAAAAGTAACACGTACTGTTACTTAGAGAAGATGTAATCTGCAACATGATGGGTGGAAGGTTTCACAAGAGATACTGTGTCACCTGGTAGCCTGGGACTGATGCTGAAAACACATTATACATTTCCAGCCTACTTCATACTTGAAACTTCATCATATTAGTATTAAGAAACCCTGTTGCTTTAGCTAGTGGGCAGCTGCTCTCTGTGTAGGCATGTGCATGCTGAGCTAAGATAAGATAGGGTTTTTCTCAGATATGAAGCCAAGATAATTACAGCAGGAAAATCCTGCTAAAACTGCTCTTGCTTCAGTGAGCTGCAGAAATCCTTAAACATGTTCTAATTACTGACTCTATGGTTGAATTAACAAATGTGTGGTTCACCTGCTTCCTGAAATGTAGAGGAGATCTTGCACTGAATTGAAATTTGAGTGGAAGCGTGTGAACTTCTGAAACTTGCAGAGGTTGGTGTTAGCTGTCACTTTAAGGAAAATTGCTTGCTTTGCACTCTGAAAGCCTTTCTCCAATTCCATACTTTGTGTTGTTTTCTTTGATAAGAAACACCCATACTTGTGCTTTGCACAGTCTGCCTGTTTGCACTGGCAGAAGTGCAGCCATTATCTAGTGGTAACTAAATATATCTTTACCTGTGTGGTGACACAGCTTTCTCCAGTATTGAGATTGGCAATTAATAGCTCTCACCTGAGAGAATAACTTGTATGAGTCATGAGGTGGAGGAGGAGGAGGAAATGAGTTGGAGCCCTGGCGGTCACTGTGAACTTTGTTGTAAATTCTGGTGTTATCTGTAAGATCTGTTCTAGGATGGTTCTGGTGCTGTTCCAGGAGAATGCAGTGCAGCAGAATTTTCTTTCCACCTACTCTGCCCTCTTAAAAAGCAATCCAAATCCTCTTTAATGTGCTAATATCTATATTATATATATAATTATGTACATTTCTGATTTCTATAGTAAGTATGCCACAGTATAATTGTATGATAAAAATCTCATTTGGGCAGCAGAGGTAACGTAAACCCACAGCTACACATGCCTCTACCTCCTTCCTACATATAAACTGATCTCAAGTAATATCAGGATGAACTTTTGTGCCTCAGACACTTAAAATTCTGTCAGATAGGTGATGTTCACCCATTCACTCATTCCATTACTTTATGCTCACTTACAGGAGAATGTTTACACAACTTTTGGTTGTCTTGTCCCAGGCCTTCAGCTTCACTAGGCCTGCTGGCATTCCTGTCAGCATCCTGCTCTACTCTGGCAAGCTGACCAAGCCAAGCTAGGCTGGCATCCTTCTGTACTGACTCTGCTTTGCAGTCCCTGTGAACACTGTGAGAGCAGAGAGCTTGAGAGCTGCAGCAGTGCTGCTGCTGTGCTGCCCTGTGCCCATTGCCTCTGGGCTCCAGTGCCTCTGCTCTGCCAGATAAACCTGGCTGCCTTTGCACCAGGCCATGGTTTCCTGTGTGTAGGAGATACTTCACAGAAACAAAGCTGCAGTGGTCACTATTTATAGTGCAGAGCTATTTCAGTGGGGTGGGCTGGGTTTTTCACTGGCCTTACTGAAGTTTTGTAGCAACTGCAGATTCCAATTATTTTGCAGGTTTTTGTCAGTCACAGAATGGTTAGAAAAGACCTTAAAGCTCATCTTGTTCCACACTCTGCCATGGGCAGGGACACCTTTCACTATCCCAGGCTGCTCCAAGCCCCATCCAACCTGGCCTTGAACATTTCAGGGATTGAGCAGCCTTTGCCAGGGCCTCCCCACCCTCACAGTAGTACCTTTGAAGTCACATTTCTTTATAACTCTTAAAAGTTTAGGAAGAAAAATGAGTCTGGTACTAAATGTGGAGATGCTGTATCCTGGACAGGAGCTGTGAGCTGCTATGGCTGGGAAAACAGAGTCTTCTGTCAGGAAAAAGATACTGAATTAGGTGACTTCTGATCTTGCCTGTTTTATCACATTTGTAAAGAACTACTTCAAACAACAAAGCATTTTCTTTTAAACTCCAAAAACAAAGACTGAGCTTATAAGAGAATTCAGTGGTAAAGAGCTGAAGAACAATTTTCCATCGTTTTGCAGGACTCCCTGGAAGGGTTGTAAGGGTTTCTCTGTGTGTTGGGGAGGTGGTGACAATTAATCCCTTTGCTCTATCTGGGTTTGAACTTGGAGGACTAACAGTGTAACTTCCAGGCTGTGCAGAGACTTTGATCTACAGCTTTCTCCTGAAAGTCAGGCAAGTAGATTAAAGATGTGGAGTCTCAACTGGCTGTTAATGGGGGGAGGAATGGGAGCATGATGAAGTGGGAAAAATTACATTGCACTGAAGGTTTTGTAGGTGTTGGCTGACAAGATGCTGAGAGTACCAGGATACTAAATAAAAAAAAGGGCAAGAGTCACATGATGAGTGGTGCTATCTGGAGCTTTTCAGTGAATTGAGTCAATTAAATCTGCTCTCCATCTTTCTGCTGCCATGTCCCTGTTCCTTGGCTTACTGCAGACTCTCCTTTGCATCCTTCATGTGATTTAAAACATGTTGAGTTGTTTAAAGATGTCCTTAAGATCTAAGATACTACACTTTGTTCTCAACCTTCCAGCCATCTTTCAGGACCAGGCTTCTCACTTTTTCTGCAGCATTATTTTGTTTTCCCTGGTCTGTCAGGAGCTTGGAGTACTTGGGCACAAAAAGTTAAATTCCTGTTTTCAAATGTTTGCTAGAAAACAATACCTGTAAATACTATGTTTAAAGATCCAGAAACATTTAGGAATTACTTTTTTTTTTACTGCTGAACAGTTAATTAGAAATTCAGAGAGACTTGGGAAGTGTTAAGTGAATTACTCTTTAGGAGAAAAAAATGGGAAATGGATCTGAGTCCCTTTAAAATGAAGCATTGCAGCCCACTGGATGTGCTCATCTTGCCTTTAAGGACTGTTCCAGACTTCTGTGTGACACAAGTGTGTGAGTGCTGTCTGAATTTTGGCTCGATAGTGTGCGGTTGTGATTTCAACATGTCAGCTGAAAAGCTGAGGGAGGAACAAGGGTTTAAACCTTTCTTTGTGAGTTTCAAAAAGTGGGAAGCAAGTCCTGATCACAGGCAGGAATATGGAAATTCACTTTATAAGACTGGGACTGGAGATCAGATGTTGAGAGAAGTGGATAAAAATGTTCCAGATGACTTTGAGGTTCGTGTCCATGTGGGTCCAATCAGGTCTCCAGAAAGGCTGCCCCAAACAACATCCCTTCAGCTCTGCTCCCCTCAGGAGGTGATGGGTGATGTTGAACTGCCTCTGCTGTGCTGAGGGCCTGTTTGGGGCTTCCTCCTAAGCTGCAGTTCTTTTATCTCTAAATAGTTTTGGATTGAAATGGTGAGATGCTATTGCTGGGCTCTGGCTCTGCTCTTGCACACCAGTCAGCTCTGCTAGTGGGACACTGCATCCACCAGGTCAGGGACAGAGGTACTTGGGCACTCTGTGACTCTCCCAATCTGGGCCTTTTGTTTGCTGGGTGAGATTGACTTTTCCAAGCACTGCTTCTGTTTTTACCTGTAGCCTGAGCTAGGTGTGCTGGGATCCTTTTGCAGTATCAAGGGGATCAGGAGAAAGAAGGTAAAGGGCAGAAGTGGGCTTTTTCTGTCCATTCTGAAGGTAGAAAACTTAGAAAACTGACTTAATTCTAAGTGCCTGTTGCTGTAAAGTCCAGAAGTTGCGTTTGACTTCAGAAGACTTAAATTGGGACAAATTCTTCTGTCTAAAATGGCTCAAACTTAATGAGACTTGGCTCAGAAACAGCTGAGGGAGCTGGGGGGGTGCTCAGCCTGGAGAAAAGGAGCCTCAGGGGGGACCTTCTGGCTCTGCACAAGTCCCTGACAAGAGGGGACAGCCAGGGTGGGGTCAGGCTCTGCTCTCAAGGCACAGGACAAGAGGAAATGACCTCAAGTTGTACTGAGGAGATTTAGATTAAATATTAGGGAAAATGCCTTCCCAAAAGGGTGGCCAAGCACTGGCACAGGCTGCCCAGGGCAGTGGTGGTGTCACCATTCCTGAAAATGTTAAAAAAAATTGTGGATTTGGCACCTGGGGATGTGGTTTAGTGATAAACATGGCAGTGCTAAGAGAATAGCTGGACTCTTAATTTTTTCCAGTCTCAATGTTTCTGTGATTTTTACCCTGCATTTTTCATCTGTCCTTTCTCCAAGACAAAAACCCCTGAGGTTACTGGCTGTCAGTGCTCCAGTTCCTGTTCCAGAGGCAGCTGCTGTGAGGGACTTGTTGCAGAGCTTCAGATTACGGAGGGATTCCAAGCAATGTTCTTCAAGTAGGGTGCAAGGACCTTCAGCATCTTGGTGTTGCTTTTCCATTTGTTAGAGCTCTGTGGCTGCAACTGTCAGTTGTATTTCATGTTCTCACCACCACTTGCAAAAGCTGCACTTCACTTGCTCTGCTGAGAGTGGGGATCTTTGTGGCTTTTCAGTTATTTCCAAACCCTGTTGTGGAACCTGCCTTGGGTGGCTGCTGCTGGTGTGCAGTGTTCTCAGGAGATTGTGATGTCCCACAATGAGCCTGGTGCTGTCTTCTAGCAGTTCTGGAGTTGATTCTGTGCAATTCTGCACAAGTTGCCACAGCAATGCCCAATGCTGAGTTACTTTTATATATATATATATAGTATCTTACCTGCTGGCTATTAGTGTTGTCTCACCCATGCAATCATGTTTTCACTCTTACACTGCCCTTGGCACTGAGCTTTGTGTTAAATTGGAGAAAAAAAAACAAAAATCCCTTCCTGCAAGAAGGGCTGTTTTCTTTTGCTCTTACTGACCTCAGTGTAGGACCAGCTGGGTGCTGGAGCAGGGAACTGTGGGGTACCAGGGCTCAGCTACAGCTGCTGTGGAACCACAGACTCCACTGTTCCCTGCTGAGTGGAACAGAATGCTTTCTGCCTTTTTTCTTCTCAACTTCTGTGGCGTGTTTATGTGGAAGGCAGAGCCCATGCATGCATGGAAGTGTCCCAGTCACGTCTCAGTACGTTACAGAACAGTTTCTGCCATTGTCCACAAATGCTTTTGAATCTGGTGTTAATGCCTTGCAGTGAACATATGGCACCCAGAGATGGGGGTTCCTATTCCCTAACTTCCCTCATCATTCCAGCAAGTTACTGGCATTTCCATGCAGGGTACTCCTGTTTCTTGTTTTACTTATTGCTGTGTTTAGTGTTTATCTTCCTCTCTGTGTTTTCAAATTCTATGCCTGTTTCTTTGCTTGTTCACTGCTGTTGCAGATCCTAGCAGAGTGTTTTGGCTCCAGCTTTGCCTATTAGAACATATGTGCACTGGCTTCGTTACTGTCACTGCCTGCAAGTACTTAATGTCTGGTAAGTGTCTGCATGTGTTGGATCTGCCTGATGACACTGAGGGGGGCAGCTTGACCCCATACTGCTTTAGACTGTGTTTACTTTGGACTGGTTGTATTAAACACTCATACAGGCACTTCACCTGTGCTGATACTCCCTTTTTTTTTGCTAATTGTAGGTGCTGGCAGATCAAGAGTAATCCTTACTGTTGTACTTGTGGTCACTAAAGGCTTTTCTTGGTAATCTTGTACTTCCTTGCAAAAGATGCTCTAATGTCTGTTGGAGACTTTGAATTTTTTACATCATCTTCTTCAGATGTGTGTGGTTCCAGGCATGAGGACAGTAACCAAGATTCCTTTGTGAAACTCCCTCAGAACTCTGCATTTGGAGGCCTGATTTTTTGACTGTAAAGCTCCTAAATGATTTCAATTTCTAGGTTGTTTAATGCCACCATTTCCTCTTTAGGTGCCTGCTGGCTCCCCAGCTGCTTTTAAGCTGTGTGCCATCTCCCATACTCAGTATCAGTCTGCCTTGGTACAATTCGTGTGGGTTCTTGCCACCTTTGCTGACATCGTCACCTTTGTCATCACCATTGACTGAAATGTCTTCTCTGCCTTAATTCATGTAGCTCTTGCACATTCTCCATTGTACTTAAGTGATCTGCAGCTATTTCTGCACCTTTAAATCCCTTTTAGGAGCAGTTTTTCCATAGCTCTTTATCAGTGAATAAAACGGTTTAAAACTCAGGTTTAAGTTTGGGTTTTAATAGACAATTCCTTGTCTGTTCAGACTTGGACTGTAAATTTTTAGTGTATTTTAAGTGATCCACAGGTGCTTAGATGGCTTTGATTGAAACCTGGCTAGTAGATTGGTGGGAGAGTTTGAGAGTGTAAATCCATTTGGTATGCAGGTGCAGGTACCTGGATACAAGGATCCCTGAATCCTGTGCCACTGCCCAAGCTAATGAAGCGTCCTCACTGCCTTGGTAATGTCACCCTGGTGTGTCTGAAAGCGAGTCCTGGAGCATGTCTGGGTAACCGAGGGGGATTTTGGCTGCAGCAGAGGCAGGAAACCTGACTAGGAACAAGATTTGCTAATTAAACATTTTCTGCAGAACCAGCTTCTCTCCTTGCCTGGGCCCAGGGGTGTCACGGCATGGTGGGAGGGGCAGGGGTTTATTTGGTGTAGCCACACAGTGCAGTTGCACACAGGGACAGAGGGCTGTGCAGGGTTGGCACAGGGCATAGTCTGTTGAGTTGTTGGGGGCTTCATGCTGCTTCTGCTTGTCCTGTCAGAAACCACAGCTGAGTTCAGAAAATCCTGGGGGACCGGTTGTGATGGTACCTTGTTTCACTGCAACCAAGGGGCTGGGACAGAGAAGCTGCATTTTTATTCTCAGTAAGTGTTTTTTCTCAGAAAAAAAAAAGATAGGCTTTGTGGTTTTATACACTGTGGCAAAATTGTGTTTCCCAAGTTGCTCTGTTGTTGCCAGGGTTTCACTTTCTCAGGCTTTGAGGCCTGGGGCTGAGCGAGTCACCCCAGGCTCCCTGTGCAGCAAGGGGTGGGGTGGGGGGTTGGGTGAGGTTACCCTGACCTATTTTAGGCACCTGCCTTAAGATAATGAACTTCAAAGCCTCACCCTCACTGCCTGTCAGTGCTACACTGGTGACAAGGTCCCATGTCAGCCTCCACACCATGAGAATCCCACCTGCTGCATGTCCTGCCTGGAAGCAGGTTGTGTCCCACACTGCTGTCACTTGCATGCTGAAGCACAGGAAGGTACAGCCCAAATTCTTGAGTGTGAGTCAGCAACTGCCTGGGAGCAAGGTGAGGCGTGTGAAACTGCACCTCAGCTCTGCCTTTCCAGCACTTCCAACAGCTGTGGTTTGCTTATCCTTGTTCTTAGGGTAGTCTGGGCAAGGATTTGGAGTAAGGCTTTACTCAGCTTTAATAGCAGCTAATGATAGGGTAAGGGACTTACAGAATTTTATTAATAAAAGTAGTGCTGAAGGAAGTTGCACAACTGCAGGGGAGCTTCCATATTGGCTCCACATGCTCACCAGCTGTTCTTACCTGGCTGTTGACAGTCCCTACTGGACCTGTGTGCAGCTGGAGGACTTCTGTCCTTGGCCACTTGGTTTCAGACCACAGCTGAGGCTCAGGTTTCCTGCCTGCCCCCTCCACAGGCCCCTCAGCAGGGTTTCCTGTACTGACATCTCCAGCCTGAGGAGTTAGGAGCTGCTGGGGCTCTTTGGCTCCCCTGGAGTGCAGAAGAGATCACAGAGAGGGACAGGGGTATGGAGGGGCAGCTTCTGGAGGACAGGCAGAGACATACCAGGGCACCTCTAGATTAAAACCAATGGTTCTGTTGCAGCAAAAGTTGCCAGCAATTCCCCATCTGAGTGCTGCTGCTGAGCTTCACTCAGGGCACAGTGTGACACAGGCAGTCTGGCCTGTCATGAGAGCAAGATCCAGTACAGTGTCTGAGCTGGGAGCTATGCTGTTAATGTCCAGAGCCCAGTGTATTCAGAATACTCCATAATTTTAACCAGGATCCTAACATCACAGTGCCTTGTCACTAATAGCCCTGTTTCTCAAGGACTGATGTGCATCACTACCTCTGGGAGCAGCTGGAAAATGTACACCTCTTTTCTAGCCTTGATGATGACACTTGGACTACGTTGCAGGTTTGTACAGGCTGTTGGTTTGCCCAGGAAAACTGGTTTGGTTTGATCTGTCAGAGATTCTGCTTATTAAATCTGTTTGTTCCCAGGAACCTATTTTCTTAAAGAGCAGAGAAGCTCAGCACATCTCTCCCTGCCCTGTGCTCCTTTAGACATGTAGAGCTCTAATTAGGCCAGACTGTGCTGATGAAATGAGGGTTTTGGCTTCAGTGGAATTTCCAGTCCCTGTGTGGTGCTGATGGTCCCTGGACATGGTAGTGCACCTCCTGGGCAGGATCTCCTCCAGCTCAGTTCTGGGTTATTCAGGAGTGGAGCTTGTGGAATGTTATCATATTTCCCTGAGTATTGCTCATTGCAGAGCCTCTGGGAGATGTTTGCTTGGCTTTTGCAGTGTCCCAAGAGCAGTTATCTGCTGTCTGCTCAGAAGTCCAGGGTATGGTACTTCCTAAAGCTGATCTTCAGTGTTCCTGTTGTGCTAGGCCAATGGCACTAGCACTTGGTGGGTGCTAGAGCAGTGCTCTTGCTGTGACACACAATTACACCAAACAGGCCCAGACTGGGACGGAGGGTGTTGGAACAAGGAACTGGTAGCCAGCTTTTGTCTGAAGAGGAGAGCTGGTCTAGAATGGCAAGGGCAGGTACACAGAAGGGGGAAAGATTAACCTGTTCCTTATTCTGCTCTCATGAGACACTAACTACAGAGTTACATCTAGCTCTAGGGTCCCCAGCACAGGAAGGATGTGATGCTGCTGGAGTAAGTCCAGAGGAGGCCATGAAGCTGATCAGAGGGATGGAGCACTCTGCTGTGAGGAAAGGCTGAGAAAATTTGGATTGTTCAGTACGGGGAAGAGAAGCTTTGGGGTGACCTAATTGTAGCCTTGCAGTACCTGAAGTGAGTCTACAGGAAAGATGAAGAGAGACTATTTACAAGGGAATGGCTTCACACTGCCAGAGGGCAGGGTTAGATGGAGTATTGGGAAGGAATTCTCCCCTGTGAGGGTGCTGAGGCTCTGGCACAGGGTGCCCAGAGCAGCTGTGGCTGCCCCATCCCTGGAAGTGTCCAAGACCAGGTTGGACAGGGCTTGGAGCAACCTGAGAATAGTGGAAGGTGTCCTGCCCATGGCAGAGTGTGGAACAAGATGAGCTTTGAAGTCCCTCCCAATCCGAACTAGTCTGGGATTCTGTGATCTTCCTTGCAGTGTCTGAGTCAGATACATAAATGCAAACAAGTCAGTATAGGCTGTGTGAACGAGGTGCTCCAGACAGGAGAACAAATGAGAGGTTTGCACTAGTAGGAAAGGTCATGGTATGGTGTCCATCCAAGAAAACACAAAAAACTTGCTAAATATTCCTCCAGGGTGATGGGACTCCTGCAGTAAAATGGTGTGTGAGGAGAGCTGTACTGCAGCAGTGTGTAAAGGGACACTGGGATATGGATGGTTCTGGACAGATACTCTGTTTGGAGCTCATAGCTGGGTGAGGATGAAGGAGTTGCCAAGAATAAAGCCCTGATGTGGTGAAGAATGCTTGGCTTCAATTGGAAGCCTTGGCACTCCTCACCTTGGCCCAGCCCCTTTGGATGGCCTTTGCACTACATGTTGGAGTCCTGCTCCCTTATTTCTCTCCCTGCTTGGTCCCTGCCAGCCCTGCAGCTACTCCTGGGTTAACACTGAGCTGCAGCAAACAGGGGAAATCTGCTCACAGGGCACAAATAGAACAGGCTTGGAAAAAGCCCATCTAATGAAAGGTGTTAATTAATGGCAGTCAACTGAACCATGAAGAAGGAATATCTGCACTCTCATTCCAGCCGAGGGAAATCAGCTTTCCTTCCTGCAGCTTGTTCCTCTAATACTTGGGGAATTGGGTTTCTAAGCTAGATAGTGCTGTGCCACACTAATCCCCTGAACAGAGCAAACACTGCAGATGTCACAGCAGAGGGAAGATACAGAGAAGGTAATGTGCAAAAGTATACATTTGTGGTGATGAAGTGTTTTTGTTAGCAGTAGCAAGGTTAGCAGGAAAGACAAGTATGATGCCTGTTTGTATACACAGACCCTCCAGGGCTTCCTGCTTACCTTAAATCTCCATCTTATCCACCCCTGAGCCACTTTGCCCTCCCTTCAAGGCACCTGTTTTTTATCCCTGGGTCATCCCTTGATCTCCCTGCTCTGCTCATCTTCAGATCTTTATAGCAAGTGCTTTTTCTTCTCCATCAGAACTACCTAAGTAAAACACCTATGTCTGACTGTTTTTTCATCACAGCCCCATGGGAGGCCTTTAGATGTGACAGAAGTAGCAGAAACAGTCCTGCTGAATGTGGTCCTTCAGCTCTGATGAAAGGAGTCCTCAGGGAATCATTGCAGAAATGGATTTATTTGTGGAATGCCATAACTCACTGTTGTTCCAACATCTCTGCCCCCCAGGGACACTCAGACCCAAAGTTTCAAAGGTGGTGTTCTCCCTGCCAGAGCCCCTCAAGTTTGGGATGTGCTGCAGACCAGCTGTTGGAAGGTGATCAACCAGCTTAATTTTCTCCCCAGATGGTGATATTTGGTGACATGTACTATAGGGTCTCTAGGTGTAAATGGAAGTATAAATGGGCACGGTGCATTTTACATCTATGTTTGAAGCTCTGTCTAAACCTGATCTTGCTTTTGTACAAGGAAAGGAGTACAGTGACTTCTATCAGATGCAGGTCAAACTCAGGAAAGGAAAGGGCAGGAGCCTCCTGGAAATTGGAGATGCTCCTGCTGGCTGAGGACCCTCTGGGGCTCTCAGAAGCTGAGCCTGCCTGATCCCCTGGAGCTGCATTACTGAGTCTGGGCCTGCCCTGTCAGAGCTTACCTCTGAGCGCTGGTGCCTGTGCTGTGCTGCCTGGGGCTGTGTGCTGGCTCTGAGCTTGGCCTGGGCAGCGCTGGCCCAGCACAGCCCCTGGCCCCAGGCTGGGATGGAGAGCTGCTGCCTTGTCCTGTTCCCTTGGCAGCCCCTGGGGTGTGGGTCCTGCTCCTCTGCATCCCCCCAGGGGCAGGCTCCAGCAAGGACAAGCTCAGAGCAGAGGATCTCTCCCTTTGACACCACCTGCACAAATGCTTTAAAAAAAGCTGTGTCCACTTTCTTTTTTTTCCTCCATTTTTAAGTGAGGAAAAGAATTAGGTTTCTCCTAAACTGGCCCTGAGCACTTAGTACAAAATTTGGTTCACTGTAATCCTGAGCAGCAGTGTGGACACTCGAGAGTTTCCTCCTCACCCATCTCCTGGGGAAGGTGTTCCTCTGCAGTGGGAGCAGCTGTGTGACATGGAGCTGATTCCCTGAGCGTTCCTGCTGTGCAGTACGGGAAACTGAGTGCCTCGGTGCCTGAATCCCAGCTCTAGAACTCCGTGTTACTTCTCTAGCCACGGCAGCTAACAGTGGAAATTTGAAGCCTGTAGGTGAAGTTTTACAAAAAAATTACACCCTGAGCAGTGTGTGCACGTCTCAAAAGTTGCAATTGTTTGTTTCATTGTCGGATGTGACAGCACCCGGGTTGCCTCTGCTCTGGACCGGTGGCTCGAAGTACCGAGGGTGACTTTTGTGCCTCCAGGGGCCGCGGAAGCCGCGGCTCCGGCGGTGTGGGGGTCCCTGCCGGGGGTCCCTGCCGGGGGTCCCTGCGGCCCGGGGGCGGTGCCGGGGCTGGGGGCCGGTCCGGGGGCGGGAGCGGGGCCGCCCCCCCGCGCACGTGCGCTACGTGCGGCGCCTGCTGCGGCGGGGCCGCCCCTCCCCCGCCCGGCACCGCCCCCCGGCCCCGCTCCTGAGGCCGGGACCGCCCAGTGTGGGACCCCCGGCGGGGGGAGCTCCGGTAACCGCTGGGGCTCGGGGGGGGACACCTCGCCGCGCTCCCTCGGCAATAGGAACGCTTCTTACCCCCGCGCTGCCCGGGGCCGGCGGGCAGGACAATGGGCCGGCTCCCCCCCGAACAAAGGGGCCGGGCCGGGGCCGCGGGGGCTCCGCGGCCGGGGCAGACAATGCGGCCGCGCGGAGGCGGACGGCCCCGCCCCGCGCGTGACGCGGTTGCGCGCAGCCAATGGAAGCGCGCGAAGAGGCTCTTTAAAAAAAGAAGCGCCGGCCGTGGGCCGCTGTCAGCTGTGCGGATCCCTCCGCGCATGTAAACACAGCGCCGGCGGCCCCGCGCGGGGGGGCGGGACGGGCCGGCCCGGGGGGCGCGAGCGCGGCCCGGGGCCTCCCCGAACCAGCGGTGCTGGGGGGAGCGGCCACAGCGCGCCCGGGCCGAGGGGCCCCGCACAAAGGCGGCGGGAGCGGGGGACGCGGAGTCTGCGGCCCGGCGGGGCGGGGGGCACCGGGAGGGACTCCCAGCGGCCGCGGTGAGCGACGCTCTCGGGTCCTCGCTCTCCGCCGAGCCCCCGGTAGCGGGTGTCGAATCGGCGCCGCGCGGGCCAGGCCGCGCTCCAGAGGAGCCGCCGCTGCCTCTTCCCCCCGCCCCCAACGGGCCCTCCCCGGTCCGGCCCCGGCGCCCCCGCACAAAGGCGCGGGCGGGGCGGGGCAGCCGCGCCCCCTCCCCTGCCCGGGCCGGGCGGACTCTTTTTCCCAGCCCCGGCCCCCCCGCGGACGCGCACGGAGCGCGGCGGCTCTGGAGATTGTTCGGAGCGCGGAGCGGAGCGGCCGCCCCGGCCGGGCCATGGCCGAGTTCCTGCCCCCGCCCGAGTGCCCCGTCTTCGAGCCCAGCTGGGAGGAGTTCGCCGACCCCTTCGCCTTCATCCACAAGATCCGGCCCATCGCCGAGCAGACCGGCATCTGCAAGGTGCGGCCGCCGCCGGTGAGTGCCCGCATGGCGCCGCCGGGAGCGGCCTTTGTGTGGGGCCCGGCCCGGTCCCCCCCGGCCCGCGGCCGCGCAGGTGACCCCAGGCAGGCGGGGTCGCCCCGCCGCCCCTCGGAAGTTTCACCGGCCCGGGGCTGAGGGGACAGAAGGGACCGACCGCTCCCTCCCTGAAGTGGCTCCCAAGTGTCGGAGCTCCCGGTGAGGGAGTCGCCGGAGCGGCCGTGGAGGGAGCGGGGGCGGGGGGGCAGCTGCCCCGGCCGGGCCCGGCCTCTCCCCGGCTCCTGGGGTCGGCCGGGGCCTCGCGCCCGGAGCGGCCCCGCCGAGCCCCGGAGGAGGTGCCGGGGTGTTGCCCTCCATGTTGGCATTGTGGCGATGTGGGGCCGGAGGGACCCGCTCCCCGCCGCCCCCGGCCCCGCCGCGGCCTCCCCGGCCTCGGCGCACTTTTAGCACACAGAACTGTTTCTCAAGTTGGACAAGACAAAACTCCGCAGCCGTGAGTTTGGCTGGTGGCTCTGCGAGCTGAAGCCTACACAGACATGGCCACCATTTTAGAATGCAATCCACAGTGGGAAGAAGTAGTAAGCCTTCATCTTTATCATCATCATCTCGACCGATGGTGTAGTAAGCTCAAAATTAGGGTATGAATTCTGATTTCCCCTTGTTGGTCGACTCAATTCACTAAAAAATGCTGTGACGATCTTGGAACCATAGTTTTGTATAGTCAGAAATGTTAGTTTGTTTAAAGGTATGAACACCCCCATTAGTGAGGAGAGGGGCTTCTCAAAGTAAAAATCTAATTAAACAATATGTAAATCATCTTTATTTTGAGTGAATTGCTCTTCCCCTAAGTGGAGCGTGGTGCGAGTCTTGGAGTGGTGCAGCCGGGTAAGGCAGTTAACATGACGGCGACAACTAGAATGTTAAACAGGCTCTGAGCTTACATCTCCCTCAGCAAGGGGAGAGCTGACAGAAGAGACCTGTGGACTGAAGTTTTGCGAGTGAGACTTTGACTTCAAAGAAGTAACGTTCAGAAACACACACTCCTCACTTTTGTATTTTGGTTGTTGCTGGGACTCCTGGTGTGTCCATCCTTTTTCTTCTGAATTAAAATAGTAGTAACTTGCTGAGTTAGTGTCTGAGGTGGCAGAAATGTTTGTAGCAGAGTGAATTATGTGAATCTTGCTGGAGAGGAAGGAAGGTGTTTCAGCTCTCTGGAGGAAGAATCTCCGGTTGCTGTGTAAAGACCGCTCTTGAATTTTTGCCCTGGTAGAATGTGCCAGGGCTTCTTTTCATGCAGGGCAGCCAGATGCTCAGAGTTAAGGGGCTAAATGGTTTTTGTTACAGAGTCACATTGAAGTTCTGTAGTATTTTTTACTAGACATTTTGGGATTTTAAGCTGCCAGCAGTGTTTCAGCAACTGTGACCAGAACTGCTTTTTCTTTTTGGTCAGGTTTCTTGGGGCAGGGGGAGTTGTTTGTTTGGGTGTTTTTGTTTTTGAGGTGTGTGTCTTTTTTGTTTTAGAAACATCTCATCGAAAAAAATTCCCATCTTTTTTGGCTGCTTGTGTAAAAAGCCAAAACCTTATCAGAAAGCTGCTTGTAGGATGTTATCTGTTGGAGATCATAAATCAACAGCCCTCCAAAGGACTGAATTACATATTGCAACTGTATTTTCAGCCGTTCTCATCTCCTGTTCCTGAAGGGGCAGGTATTGTACCAGATATTACACCAGGTGTTGTGCCTGCCTGCCCGTGTGATCAGCTCTTTGAGCGTATTTAGAAGCAGGATGAAAATAGTTGGAGCTGCTGAGGGCTGAGCACGGGTAGTTCTGTGGAGCCTGGCTTTGGGAGAGCTGAGCTGCCATGGCTTTATCTGCCCTGGATAATGCCTGGGATGGCTTGTGAAGTGCGTGGTTGGTTGAGCGGCCTGGAGCATAGAGGGAGCTCTTCCAAAGCAACCAGAAAAGCCTTTAAGTTGACGTAGTTCCTGGCCTTCCCCCCGTGATCAGGGCCGCAGTGAATATTCAGTTATTGTTCTTTTTTGGTGTAATCGAGGGGTCTGTAATACTGTGAGCTAACGACTTTACTAGCCTTTGCACAGCAGTGTGTGTGTTCCATATGGATGCCTTGTTTGGTGATGGCTGAGCTTTGGAATCTTCCTGCATCTGAGGGAATCTCTTGCCGGCGTGCGCAGTCTGGTTACGTGCTGGGGAGCAGGTAGGCAGCACCATGAGCTGTCAGGATCTGTGCCGAGAGAGGAATTGAAAATATGATAGTTGGGCTGGCATAATTTTAACTTAAACCTTGCTTGTGTTTCTGTATATGAGCAGCAGCATTGGAATAATGTTGTGTGAGACTGGTGGTGTCCAGCTGTAGCTTTCCCATTTGCTCGTGAACAAGTAAGTCCTTGCTCCGGAGCTGGCTTTGATGCTCCAGCACTGGAGCACACACAGGAGAGCTCCCTGGGCTCTGAAGGACCAGCAGCAGGGATTTCTCTGGTCCCTTTCTGTGCCATTAGCTGGGAACCAGGTGGGCCCAGAGAAAACTGTGCCTGCAGTGGCTTCTTGTGTGGCAGCTTTGGAGGACAGTGACCTGTTTAGTGAGGGGATATTGAGGCAGCTGATGTGCAGAAGACATTTGGGTGGAAGACAGAGGATTCTGGTTGATCACTGCATGTTCACAAGATGAAAGAACATCCAGGAATATAACAGGAGGTCCAATTTCTGTGTGGCAGTTTCCAGTTGAGCACTCAAAAGGAGTTTTCTTCCCCTTCATTCCAGTTCTAGCCACCACCAATGACTGAGTTTTGCTCTTGTTTGGGGATTCTGAGGTGCTGCAGTGACTGGTGGGAGGTGCAGCAATAACCAGCTCACTGGCACTGTGTTCTCTGTGGCCTTTTGTCAGCAGTGTGGAGCATGAGTAGAGAGTCCCATTGGCAGCAAAATGCTCAGATGGTGGTTGTTCCTGGTAGTTAATGAGCTGCATAAAGCAGAGATTTAAATTTGAGTCTGTTGTGGATCTCTGGGGGAAGGAGAGCTGGGTACAGGAAAGTGGGTGGGGTACAACTTGTTTGCAGTCCATCAGGTGCCATTTTGTAGTTAGAATTTCCTTCTATGAACCAAAAGCACCTTTTATTAGGATTTCTTCATTTAAACAGTATCTGGTAGTTTGGAATAAGCTAAGTTTACTCCAAAACTTGGCATGTCAAGTGGCGGCCTTGTGTTCTAGAAGCTTGTAATAGCTCTGCAAGTCAAGGATGCATTTAGGGGGTCAAATGAGAAATTGCTTGAGAATGGAGTTGCTCTTCAAAGTAGGTAGTTAATTCATGGAATCGTAGTAATTAATGGAAGCAAATAGTCTAACAAATATGAAGCTTAGCTTCAAGAGTTAACAGTAACATGGAGAGCAGGAGTGGTATCAAATGCTCCAAGCCTTTCTTGAAGATGGACTCTTCCTTCACTTCATTGCATCGTTGCTTTGCTGACATGAAGAGATAATAAATAATGATTACTTAAGCCTTACTTACCATATAGATGCATTTCAAAATACACAGTATTGTACAATGTACTAGAAACACCATAACTTTTCCAAGGCCAAGCATTAAAATTGAGAACATCCAGACTAAATTTCATTGCTCTAAATAACATGAATATGGAGAAGTGCTGTTAAGCCTTTCAAATGACTTAAACCAAGCACTTAATGACTTAGTATGTATTAGCAGGGCTGAAATTTTGAAGGAATTGACACTGGAGTTATCAAAATTATTGATTGTCAGTTTTCAGTAAATCCTGGAATACTGGTGAACTTGAGAACAGGAAGAATCAATTTCCTTAATGGTTTAAGTTCTTTTTGGGTGCAAGGGTGCCCCTCTAGCTTCAGAGTGGAAGAATGTCTGGAATAGTCCAGATAGGAACTTGGGTGGTGATAGTATAGAATACAGCTGTATGAACACTGCTGTGGTCAAATTAGTTTTATTTTTTTTTCCATGAGACCATGTATTTGGTTAAGGCAGTTGAGTTGTCATTGTCTGAGATCTAGAAATTAATTACATTCAGTATTCTAATTATGGAAATTACTATTGTGCAAAATTAATACACCAGATCACAAATTATTTCAACTACTAATGAGTGTTTGTAATGAAGGATCCCTTTCTAATGGTGCCTCACAACCTCAAGCCAAGGGTGTGTAATTTTCATTACAAGTCTAGAAGAGCAAAAGCTGTGATTCTGAATGGAGTTATGGTGGTGGCTCAATGCTTTAGAGGGATCAGTTGCCCAATAAACAATGGATATTATGAAACAGTAATCACTTAAGTAGGACTCAATGAGAAGGTCTACCTTTGGAACAAAGGAGCATAGAACATCTTAGAGGAGGAAGGAGTGTAGAAAAATACCTGTGGATCCCTGTGGAAAGCAGTGTGATGGTGGAATGGGAGCTCTGGGGTTTCTGGCTGATAAATGGGGGGATTTTACCTCTGTGGCAGCACGAGAGTAGAAAATTCTGCATTCGGGATCCTGCACTCGTTGGAGGATTTTAAAAAAGATTTGGCAACTGGAGAGGGCACAGAGAAGCATCAGAAAAGTTTGGCATGTGAAATAATGAGTTTTGAAATATTTCACCTTAGTGGAGCCTGAGTGGTGAAACCTAAAGGCTCAGGGCTTGGGAGAACTGGACCTACTCTTCCAGGGACATATTTTGAAGAGCAACATTGATTTAAATGTTGTTTAAACCTCTTAAGGTCTGTTTAGGCTTCTCATTCAGCTAGTTGCTTGATTTATTTTCATTTTTATGCAGAAAAAGAAAACAGAAAACAGAAAAAAAATCCTGTTTTGGAGCTGCTTGACTGAGGGTTCTGGCAATCTGCTCCTGAAGCCGTAAAGCAAACCACCACTAAAACAGGAATTAATGCAGAGAATTGCAATACTTTGTCTGAAACAGGAAGCTGATGGTGATGATCCTTTGGATTTGATAATACACATAGGCTCAGTCAGTTGATTTTATCAAAAAGAAAACACAGAGATAACTCAATTACAACATGTAAGTGAGCTTCAGTGGGAGAAACCAGAGGTGCTGCCGTGTCTGTCAATCCTGGTGAGCCTAGCTTGAGCCACTGGTCCTGCTGAGCAGGGGCCAGGCTTGGGTGAGTCAGGAAACACAGCATTTCTGACTGAGAGAGGATCAGCTGGAAGGGGAAAGTGAAGGATGGAAAGTGGTGAATCTGCCACTTTTCGGGATCAAGAATGAATGAAGTTTTAGGAGGGGAAGAGATATTTTTGTGCTGAAGTTCCTGTTGCCCTGCTGTCAATTCATATGAAGAAAAATAGATCAGCTACTAAAGGTCATTAGGAAATGTTGGCTTTAAATGAAGAACTTGTCATAATCATCACAGGGGTCATGTTGTGTAATTAGGTAAATTCAGAGTAGGTTATTTACATATCTCTAATTAGGAAGAAAATATGCAAAAGAGTAATTATTTTTAGTTTATTATTTATTTTAATATGGCAGTGGCCATGCACAGGGTTGCTATGGTCACCATGGGTGGTCTCTGCTCTTCAGAATCACTGAAAAATTGGGGTGGGCTTAAAAGACAATGAGAGTTTCCTCTCGATGCCTCAGTTTCTTTCCGTGGGGGATTTTCAACACATGCTCTTCAGCTCATTGAAGATTTAAGATGAAACAATTTAGTTCAGAACTTTCCATATGGGGTAAGAATAACATAGATAGAATGTCTGTAGTTTTTTGTTCAGCTTAAGACTTTAGTCAGTTAGCTTATAGCTGGAAATGGAGTTTAAAACTAAACATGGCTCTGTTGCCCAGTATTGAAACCAAATCTGCCAGTGGATGGAGGCAAACCATGCCACGTATCCATTAGGACATGCTTCCTCTCAATCCCAGATAACTGGGTTATATCTGGGGTGTGCTGGGGAGGAATGCTGTGTCAATGTCCAGGAGACCAGGTTGAGTGATTTTAGAAGTCAGGAAGAACTTGTGGGAACTTCCAGCCTGCTGCCCTTAGGAGTGTCTGAGTGGAAGGTCTTCCCTGGGAACAGGTGCTTTACCTGGGATGGTGAATCTGAGCAGTTGGAAAGGGAGAATGTTGTGGAGAGCCAAGCAGTGGATGGTGGGAGCCACAGGGAATCCCTGGGCAGCCCAAGGCTCTGCAGCTGCTCATGGGTGAGGCTGGTGGAGTTGTCCATAACTCTTCCAGATGGCTGTGAAATTCAGGTCTAATCTGAATTACACTGGGAGTGAAATTGAGGTTTGAAAGCTGCCATCTACGGCTTTGAAGAGGGTATGGATTCACTCCAAGGGCTGTGATGGGACAGCCTGAGGAACAGTCTGCTGTCTGTGCTGGTGGCACACACTCTGGGAGTGTACTGGGCATTAGAGCAAAGTAGGGTAGCCCTGTGCCTTGAGGGGAGGTGGCAACAGCTCCTGGGGTCTGGTGCCCTCAGACACCAACAGCTGGGTCTGGCCCCAGCCCCAGTGGGTGCTCTGTTTCAGGGTCTTGGTCAGTGCTCTGAAGTGAATCGGGGATCTGGGATTTGCTGATCCCAACAGCCCATCCACCCCCAGCTGTACCTGCAGTGCAGTGGTGCTGTATCTGTTCCTTGCATGCAGGTGCCACCATGGAGAGGAGCCTGGCATCTTCTGTGCATGAGCCCAGCTGCCTGTTGTGTTTACAGGTTCAAACCCTGTGTGTAGTTTCTGTGCTCTCTGCCTTTGGATCCCAAGGAGCAGCTGGCCCTGCTTGAGAATCATCTCCATCTTACCTGAGCCTTTATTTCTGTCTGGGTGTGGAGCTGACATGGAAACACTGGGATCTAGAGAGGTGATTCCCACTGTACACTCATCCTTGGCTGTGGTTCTCAGATGGGAAAGATCTGTGGTTGTGCCTGTTCTCCCTTGCTAGCCTGCAATACATAATAACAGAGTCCAGTTTTGTCTCAAATAAGAAATACAGTCCCTTATGGCAAGGAGAAATTCAGGGGTTTGATGGAAAAATCTCCTCCTTTCCAAATGACCAAGGAAGGACTGTTGATCACAAACTGGGTTAGCTGATGATTGGAGTTCCCAACTAATGTTAGCCTTTAACAGGGTCACAGAGGGATTAGTTCCCGTTAGACAGGAGCTTTGTGGCTGACCCACTGCCGGGTGATAATGGGTTTGTGTGGGTTCTGCCATCTGAGCTCCAAGTGTGTTTTTAATGTAGTCATAAAACCAGGAGACTGAAAGGGACCTCCTGAGTCACTGAGTGTGCTCCCTTCCTCTCAGAAGCAGCAATCATGGAACACCTTTGCCAAGGCAAGATCATAGATGTGGGAACAAAGAATGTAGGTCAGGCTCACAGGGTGGGCATCTCAGGAAGGGGGGAATTGCTGCAGTTTGCTGAATGAATGTGTTTCTCTGGCAAGAATTGCTAAGATATTCCTTTGGATCTTACTATGAACTTCTGTCTAGCAATATAATGAAAGGGCTGTCTTTTTTTTTTTTGTGTCTGACACGGGAGAGACTGCAAGTAAAACGCTACTTGCAGTTTTCAAAAGATGGTGAAAAAATGTAAGAGACTCCAGAAAAAAGCCTAAGGAAAAAACCCTTTTATTTACAGGACTGGAAAACTGGTTCCATAAAGAGAAGGAAAAAGGTATTTGTTTATTGAAAAATGTCTTGGAACATTTCTTCCGGGAAGGATTCAGGAATAGCTGCTTTGGCAGCCAGCAGACAAGGGATTTGGTTATAAAGGACATGAGGATAAAGGAGGAAGAAAAACTGAAGCCAACTAACTTGCAGAACAGCTTACCAGGGACAGTGGTAATTTCTGGTTCACTTGAATTCATAGGGGTGGGGGTGGTTAAATTTTAATTAGTGAGTTTGGGTGAGGTGCAGGTCTGACAGCTGAAATGCAGTGCTCTGAAGCCTGACATCCCTGGAACAGCTCAGTTGGGAGCTGGAATATGGAAATCACAGAAATAATTCTGCTGACCATTTGTAGTTTGCATTACTGCTTGAAATATTAATGTGATCCTTAGAGCGTGCCTTCTGCATGGCTGGATTTGTCCCTCAAGTTTATAGAAGAATTTGGAATTTTGAAGGCAGTCTCATTTTTGCCTGGATTTGATGAGAGGTTTATAACAATTGCAGGCTAAGGTGGGCACAGGATTTTGTTTGTCTCTTGCAGGCTTATAAGTCAGGGATGGATAACAGAACACAATAGAGGCATTTCAGATGAAGAGTCCGTGTGGATTAAGAACTCCTGATCTTTTTAGGAAATTGATGATTTCTTGATTTCTGTGTGAAAATCTTAATGCTTAGCATGGCTGTTGGAAGACACTTAAAACAGAACTTCTTAAACTTTTTTTATACCTTTTTTTAAACAGGAAAATCCAAACCAATTCCTTTGAGGAGCTGGATGGGGAGGGCAAGTCTTAGTGATTCTCTGGCATGACTTTTAGAGAAGAGGGCCTGGAGAGTTGGAGTTGGGGGCTGGTCTCTTCCCCAGCAAAGCTGCTCATGTGGCTCAGCAGCTTGGCAAGTGAATCCTGCCCAATAAAGCTCCCTCTCGTGGTGCTGCTGCCTTTTCAAGTGCATAAAGGCATTTCTGTCACACAGAAATGTCTTTTCATGGGCCTGCAAGTGAGCACAGCATTTGGCTGGTAACTTGTGCTTCAAAATGTGTCCAAGATTTTTGTTGAGTAAATAATACACTTATTAAAGGAGGGTTGAAAGTATCTTGTTTAGGACTTGGGGAACTTGCCATACTGTGGAATAGAGGAAGATAAATATTATCCTTATTCTTAAACTTTGAGTAGTTTGGATGCTCCAAAATAAACTTGTGACTTCAAAATAACTCAAGTGACAGTCAGGATGGACTGTCTACTATACCTGCTGTCATTTCTCCAGATGGTGAATGGCTGTGGGTCTGTAACAATGTCATCTGACACAGTTTGTATTCGGTGGGATGTGTTGTAGTGTGTTTGTAAAGCCAGGAGTGGTTTTATAATAATCTAATGTCATATATGCCATTGGTTTTCCTCACCTGCACTACTGCAGCCTCACCTCAAGTTCTTGGTGCAGTTTTTGGAATCACAATGTAAAAAGAACATGAAGCCATTGGAGAGCATCCTAAAGAGGGGCAAGAGAATGGTGAAAGGTCTGGAGGGGAAGTCTCATGAAGAGGGGCATGAGAATGGTGAAAGGTCTGGAGGGGAAGTCTCATGAAGAGGGCCATGAGAATGGTGAAAGGTCTGGAGCCTCCTGAGGGGCAGCTGAGGTCACTCAGTTTGTTCAGCCCTAGAGGAGATCGAGGGGAGACTCACTGGGGTCTTCAATGTCCTCATGAGGGGCAGCAGAGGGCCAGGTACTGATCTGTTCCCTCTCATGACAAGTGACAGAACTCACAGGAATGGCTGGAGCTGAGCTGGGAGATATTTAGGCTGGATATCAGGAAAAGGTTCTTCCCCAGAGGGTGCTGGGACACTGAACAGGCTCCCCAGGGAATGGGCACAGCTCTGAGCCTGTCTGAGTTCAAGAACTGTTTGGACAATGCTCCCAGACACTGGGTGGGATTGTTGGGGTGTCTGTGCTGGGCAAGGAATTGTATGTGATGACCCTCACAGACTTGGTGGTCCTTCCAACTCATCATATTCTGTGGTACTTGCTTAAAAACCTCAGAAGCTGGAGTCAATCCAGTGTTGCCTCTCATTAAGCCAATTTACCATCACCCAGCAGCTCTTGCAATAACTTTCTCCTTGCTAAAAGTTAAACACTTTTAAGGCTGTTAAATGTTTGATTCTGGCTGATGAACCCATCTGCCTGATAGGCTGAAAAGTCATCTTCTGATCTTTGAGAAACAGCTGATGTGTCATCAGGGTGTCTTGGTGTGTGTGTTGGTCATTCAGTCATTGGTAAACTTGAAAACTGCAAGTGTAGGAAATGCTGGTTATGGCAGCTTGTGTTGTCTGGAGTCATGTTACTCTTCCAGCACACTAGGTGACTGGTGCTTTGCCAGAGCCAGTGTCTTTGGCCAAACAGGAAAGACTGTCCCCAAACATGCAGCAGTCAGTAATAAATAGACACATGGAGATCATGGAGATAATCAACTAATTCTGGAGCAGGATGTTTCAGATGCCATGCTGAGATTGAGGTGTTTCTGTAAGATCATACACATAAACTTCCTCATTTGCTTCCATAAGCAGAGGGAACTAGTCTGCTCTGTGCTGTCTGACATGGATTGGGTCTGTGTCTGCCCTAGGCACCCTTGGAGCTGGATTTCTTTATTCTGAGCATGAGCCAGAGCCTGTAGGAGCAGGTAGGGATCCTGTTCCTCCTGTTGTGCCCAGTGGCATGCAGGTTTTTGTCTGGGCTCTGCCCAGAGCAGCAGCCTGTGCCCGCAGACATGTGGCCTGACCAGAAGAGTCTCCTGTGCTGTCCCCTCCCTCCTTGGCTTCCCTGACATGTTGCTAGTGCAATAACTGCAGGTGGTGGCTCTGAAGCACAGCCTGGACTGGTGACAGTTTCTGAGGTGGTATCATTGCCTACATGAGCTGAATTCTTGCCCCTGTTCATCTTATTCCTGGTTCTTGTCCCTGCAGAGTGTTGTTAGAGGATCTGGTTTGGGGTAGTGCACAGTCCAGCTGAGGACAACCTTGGCTTACTGCTTAGCAAAGCCAGAGGCAGCACAGCCCTCTTGGTTTCATTTCCTCTCAGCCAAAGCAAAGCTCCCTACAGCTCTCCCTTGGGCAGTTTAGTTCAGTCCCCAGCATCTCAAGGGTCCTGTGTCATCACCACCATGTCCCCTCCTGGTCTCAGTACCTGTGGCCCTGTCTTTGGTACAGAGCAGACTCTGGAGTTGTGACTAATGATGTAACCAGTTGGTTCAGCCTGAGAGTCAGATTTGTCCTGTTGAAGTACAATACTTCAAATCCTGCCCAACTTTTCCCAGTTGTGCTTCTCATCTTACAGCTTGAGGGCCCTAAATGATTCATCAGACAACAGGATCTTAGAAAAGAATGTAATTTCTCTTCCTCAGACTTGATGGTTTAATTGTGTTTGGTTTTCTGGCATAGAGAATAGGCAGTAAAAGAAGGGTTAGTGTTACTGAGTTTCTCAAGAGCATGTCTTTGGACACCAGGCAGTCTTGTGGTTAAAAGCAGGAAAATAATCGAGAAATGTGTCCCACTGGTCAAGGATTGAGTATTCTTTGGATAATTTGTTATCCTGACCCCCTACCATTGTCTGATTTCCAATTGAAATGTTAATTTCAACTGGCATTGTCAAGTTGTGATGTGCTGGAAGTACCTTGCAGGATCAAGAAAACTTTTATTACCTATTTTGAGGTCTGGATTAGTCAATGAAAGCTTGGTAAAACGTATGGATTGGTGGCCCTCTTTGCTCTTCAGCTTCTCTACACTCTTGTTGAATCTTGCTCCTTGTTTGTTTTTAAGATAATTGCTTTGGAAACCATGTATGATTGGTTTTAATTCCAGTTTTCATATTCTCTGTGAATCTAAAATAAAAAATACTGTGTTTATGATGCTGGTCTTACTTCCATTGCCTCAGTCACCCAATGCTGAAGAAAGGTTTTCTTTTTCCTGAAGCAAAGCTCTGCCTTACTCCACTGTCAGTAGCTCACTTGTGCATGATCTTTATTCTGTAATTACTGGTAATAAGATAACTTTATATGTAATAAATTCCTGTCAATTTTAAATCAAATCTAATTTGGTTTTGTGAAGTTGTGTATTGCCAAACCAAGTGTGTGCAGTCGAGGTCAGAGATCAAAAAGATAAAACAGCTTTATAGTTGTGTTTATAAATAACACTTCAGTTGCAGGTATTTTATCAAAGTAATAATAATCTTTTTTAAAATTGGTCATATTCCAGCTTTTCCTGAATGCTTGCAGCCAAGGAAATTGTCAAGCATTGGCACTGGTTGCCCAGGGCAGTGGTGGAGTCACCATCCCTGGAAGTGTTGAGAAGATGTGTGGATGTGACACTGGGGACATGGGTTAGTGGTGAGCACGTGGTGCTGGGTTAGGAGTTGGGCTCAATGATCTTAAAGGGCTTTTCCAGCCTTAATGATTCCATGATTCTGTGGAGGCTTACAAGGCAGGACAGATCTTCAGTTCCAAAAATGATTTTGTGGTTCCATTATCTATTTTTGAGGCACAGTGAAGTGTTCTAGGGGGTGGACAGTGACTCTTACTCAATGTATCTCACCGTTCCTGCTCTCCAGACTTGTTCCCAGTGAGGGGATTTGGGCAGCACAGCCTTGGCTCACTGACAGGCCGGGGTGTGGCCACCAAGCCCCCACTGCTCCAAGTTCTGTGTTCTGGTGGAGCTGAGGAGCCTCTGGAAGCCACTGGAGCCTCTCCACACTTTGGGCTCCCCTGGCTTTTGACTGTCACAGAATCTTCTTTCCTTTTCCTGATCTTTTGATGGAACCCTTTTGTTTTCCAGGACTGGCAGCCTCCATTCGCATGCGATGTCGACAAGCTTCACTTCACACCGAGGATCCAGAGGCTCAATGAACTGGAGGTAAACTGGAAATCTGAGCAGTACTTCTGTTCCCAAATGTTTCTGTGTGTGTTTGGGAGGTGATGTTTGCCAGAGTTGGCCATGAGCTGACAGCACTTTGGACCACGAACAGCAATTTTTAATTAGCACGGAAATTCATCTGTTTCAGAACCTAGTTAGAAACATTCCAGGCATAAAAGTAATGTTAATGCTCATTAAAGGAACATAATTTAGGCCTTTTCCACACATGTGTTTCTAAGTAGTTAAACTGTCCAGGGCCATAGATCTGTGTCTGTGTTTTGCACTCATACAGCATCTTTCAAAAGGAAAAGAGATGAAACACTTGGAGTGCTTTAAAAATAGGCAGCCTTTTGGAAGAAACAATTGCAAAATCTGGATTCAGTTTGTGGAAATTTGCTGTTCACAAGCACTTTCATTCACTGCTTCAATGAATTGACACTAAAGGGGAGTGTGAGGCGTCCTGGTTGGCTCAGTGCTGGTACCATTTGGGATGATGGTGACTGTGCCTGATTATTCTCCTGATTCTTGGTTTTTAAAGCCCTGATGTGGCTGTGTGAAGTGCTGGGGAAGGGCTCAGATGCTGGCTTGGAATGCTAAGAGAGGGATTTGTGTGACCACAAGCTGTTCAAAGCTCCCTGGAGTTTGCAGACAAACTAATCTGTACAGACAAGGCCAGTTTTTACCTTAAAATTAGAAAATGTGCTGAAAATAAAATATATCAAAATTTAAGTTACTTCTCTTACATAGCAGCAGTGCAGTGATTTTACTGTGGTAATTGCTGTGCAACCAGCCAGGCTTTCCCTGCCTTGAGCCATTTGTATCCTTAAAAGTGAAACAGAAACAGTTGTGAGAAGGGATAAGAGATAAACAGATAAAATTTTTAAAATTATTTTTTGAAAACAATACTGATTTATTTTTGGTTTATTGCAAATAAACCAAATAGTAATAAACTATTGGAATAATTAATGTAGTAAATGCAATAAATCCTGTCAATGCAGCTGGTTTAGGGAGTTTTTAGCAGTAATAACTTAGTGTTTGGCTGTTCTCCAGAGGTACTTTTCTCAGTGCAGTGAAAGGTAACAAAAAGTGACTCAAGGAAAGATACAGATATTATCAATGGTATCTGCATAGAATTTATTTTTCTTCAAATGATGAGAGGGAAAAATGCAAAATAACTCTTGCAGAGGGCAAAGTTGGGAAAGCAACTGCAGCTGCAGTGCTGTAAATCTTATACAAAACCTGCATCTGCTTTTAGCATGCAGTTCATTTGTTTGTTTGGTTGGTTTCAGGCCCAAACTCGTGTAAAGCTGAATTTTCTGGACCAGATTGCAAAGTTTTGGGAGCTTCAAGGATGCACACTGAAAATTCCACATGTGGAGAGGAAGATCTTGGATTTATTTCAGCTTAACAGAGTAAGACCATTATGGAAAAACTATCCTGAAAAGCTGCTGTGTTACCTCAGTTCCTGGGATGGTATCACAGCTGGTCAGGGGAGGTTTTGGGGTATATCTAAGCTGGAAAAAGTATTCCTTTGTTTAAGCTAACATTTCTAATGGGACAGGAAGAGTAAGAATACATTATCAGGGAAAGACAATAAGTAATATGTTATCATGGAAGTTTTCCTGTGATCTAGGAGATCACCTTAAATTTACAGCTCTTCTTTAAAATTGAACTTGGGTCAAGAAAAAACTTAGGCTTAATTGGAGAAAGTTCCTGAACAATGACAAAAGTGAGATAAAAGAATTTTCGATTAGAAATATGGAAGAAAAAAAATCTAATTACTTTTAGGATGAAACTTGTGGAGAAGTTCATGTATACTGATAGTAAGAGATGGGGTTCTCTGAAAGGATATGTTCTTTCCTTTATGTTTAGGTAGTTTTTATTTGGAAACTTTGAGCTTATTTCATAGCACTTGTTCCAGTGAAAAGAACTGAGTGTCCTGTGCTAGAAAATTGTGTTGGGGCACAAAGTGACAAATTGCAGCCAAGTAAGTTCTCAGAGTAGAACATGGAACACAGGTGCTGACTTCTTTGTAAAGTAATTCAACAGGTTTGTAATTCCTGAATAGGTTATGTGTTACATATTCTAGTTATTGCCTTAAAACAACTTTGATGTCATGTGTGATTTTTAAATCTATATTTTTGTGGTTTAAATTGTTAATTAGGATGTTGTCCTGCCTTTTTCCTTGAACACTGATAATTTTACCATTAAATACGTGACCATTTTATTTTCACTTTTTAGCTAGTTGCAGAACAAGGAGGATTTGATGTCGTTTGCAAGGAGAGAAAATGGACCAAAATAGCCACGAGGATGGGCTTTGCTCCTGGCAAAGCCGTGGGCTCGCACATCCGCGCGCATTACGAGCGCATTCTCTACCCCTACAACTTGTTCCAGTCAGGAGCGAGTCTCTTGGTAAGCTGCACTGAAACCAAGTGCTCAGTTAATGTAGCAGCCAGTCTGGGAGGGTTCTTTGGAGTTCTGGAATGTTTGTGAAGCTGCATTTCATACTTGGTGTCATGCAGGTGACCAGGTGCAGTGGTCAGCAGTTCAGAAGGCTGTGAATAAACTTTTCATTAGAGTGAAGATTTTAGCATTAGTCCTCCAGGTAACCTCTGCCTCCTGATTTGAACAGAATCTGTTGGTATTTTCTCTCTGCAGTTTACAGAAGTCTCATGATAAGGGACATTCCTGTAATGATTTCTGTAAGACCAAGCACTGCTGTGTTCATGGAACATTCTGTGTCCATCTCTCTGCCACAGAAATTGCTGTGGGCCTGTGTCACGTGCCTGGAGTGACTGAGGGACTGTGCCAAGCCATGGCAGTGTTGTGGCACATTTACTATGGGGGACAGGTTGCAGAAAACTTCCTGGCTGCTGTAGTGACGTTAATAGCATGACTTGGGATTTTTCCAAGTTTAAATCTTCATCTTTCCTAGTCATCAATCTTTGATTTGACCATTAAACCAAAATTCAGGGTTGATTGAGAGTGGAGGCCATGTAATCTCTAATGAGGAATAGGTCTGTTCTTTTAGAGCAGCAGTCATTTATTTGGAAAATCAAAACTGGTTGCAGTTGCCAACATCCATTTTTATTTCTTTGAAATGCTCTTTCCATGATGATCTTTCAAAGACAGGAGTGCTGACCTTTTTTAAGCAATAAATGCCCTAATCCTGTTACAAGCAATGTCTCTGTGTACAGAAATCAACACAGGCCTTTACAGACAGCTACCAAAATGAGGAAGGGATTTGCTGTAAGTCCAGAGAGGTTAGAATTAGACTTTTTATTTAGGCAGTGACAATCACTTCTCAGTGAGGAACAGCTAAATTCTGCTGACCCTTCAGAGAAAGGGGTCTTTTTCAAACAGGATAAGAACAAAATAGAGATGAAGATAAAAATCTTCATGCTAAGGAAACTGCTGGATCAAAAATATTTTGGCTTTCTTCAAACATTCATGTTAAGTAATGGAAAGCAGCACCATTTTCTAAAGGTATTTAATTGAAAACTTGGCATTTGTATTAGTTCTGAAAAAAAAAAAGTGATTTCTTTTTGGGTTTTTATTGAGCTTGTATGTTTGCTACACCTGTCTTTGCTGCTGTATTTTTGAGGTGCCATTGCACAGGGAAAGATCAAAAACAGTGAATATGGTACCAAAGTGTCGTGGGAATTTCCTGAGAACGTCTGTCATGTAGTCAGTACTCCATGGTTTGCTCAGTATTAAATCCTTTTAGAAGAGGAAAAACCTCCTTAGATGAGGACATGCTTCATTTGAAATGACTTTTCAAGCTCTGTCTTGCAGTGGGCACTTGACATCCTTCCAAACCAATGATAAATATAAGTTTAACTTAATTTTTTTAGCTCCTCCACTCCTGTATATGCAGACATGGATTTTTTAATGACCGAGAGAATTCACAGAAATAAGTTTGGTTTAGCTCACTTTTCACTCTAATTTGATTTTTTTTTTCCCTGACAGTATTGTCTTTCAAGTGAGTTTGTTTTACAGTACGTTTTTTGAGTATCATCTCAAATGAGATTCTTTTTGGCTTCCTTTCACATGTTCTTATTAAGTGGTGCTTACCCAGTTGCTTCTTGTGTAGGTGTCTGTTACTGTGTGCCTGTTCAGTGTTTTTCTGGGAATCTAAGCACCTGAGCTGTGTTTTTGGAGAAGCTGTGTCTGTTCAATGTGACTGCTGTCAGTTGGAGATGTGCTTCCTCCTTCAACAGCCTGTTGAGAAAAGCTCTTCACACAGCTTTGGTGATCATCCCCACAAGATTACTTCTTGTATTCATTGACTCTTTTGATATGTGTTTTCTTTATTTGGTAATACTTGAAATATTGAAAACTGCCTTCTTTCCTGCAAAAGCCAAAAATATGAAATTATGTAGTTTCCACTAATGACTGTGCCATAACTTTAATCTCCTCTAGATCTGTGTATAGCATTAAGTTTGTGTGGCTTCAATACATGTTAAGCTGGCTTCAGGAGTTATTTTGACAGATATTCCTGCTGGAGATATTTCTGTCTACATGCTGAAGTAGTGAAAGTCCCTGGAGCTTTTCAGAGGGGAATAGAGTGGAATAGCATGTTTTCATTAAAGCTCATGTTCAGTCCAACAGCAAGAATTCCTTAAACCAGCCAGTTTCTAATACCCAAAGCAGCTTTCCACAGTGGATATTTATTTTCCTCTTATTTTGAAATTGGACTACACAGGCCTCAGGTGTCTCCAGAGTAGCTGCAGTGAACCTGTTGGTACTGGTTCCTGCCACCTGTACCTCTCATTCCCAGCTGCAGTAACTGTGTGTCATCCCAGAGAGCCACACTGAATGCCCAGAGGGAAAAGTGTCCCCTGCATGAACTGAGGCATCCAGAACCTTCTGTCAGTGCAACTTCCTGTGGTGCATTGCCCAGATGTTTCATGATTTAAAGTTCAGCTACATTTTGGGGGCCTCGAGGTGGTATTAATTCTGTTTTTCAGTGAATTCAGTGACTCAGTAATTGTGCATCTGGGCTCTTTTCCAAACTAAGGCTTTAGTGGCCTTAGTGGGATTCATATTTCCAAAGATCTTTGTGTGTGTGCCTCTGATAAAGATGTTTCAGTGTAAGACATTTCTCTGGCACCTGCATTGTTCTGGAGAAAAGTGAGCACCTCTGGAGTTTGGTGTGTTTTACCCTCCATGGATGTTTAGCAGGAGTAAACCAGTTGTGTTCTGCAAGTACAGGGAGCCTGGCTGATTGGCTTTTTTCTAAATTATAACCAATTGAAATATACTAATAAATGTCTAAACCTGGAGGAGATGAGCTGTATCCCTTTCCCTCCCCAATCTTTTGTCTTCCTGAAGACCTTATGACCATCCCTGCTTTGTCCTTTGTCTGCTAAAGGAGCTGCTCCTTTGTGACTTCAGCTGATGGGTTTTAACTTGCTCTCTGCCACCTCTGAGCTTTCAGGGATTATGTGTGCAATCATGTTGTTGGAATATAATGAAATCATGGCCAGAATGTGTGGGGTGAGCTTCTGGGGAATGGTTGATAGAAACCCAACCCTGCCAAAGCCTGGTTGGGAAGAGGGAAGGACTGGAGAGGTGGCAGCTGTGTCCTTGGCTGGAGATCATCAGCATAGGAGTGAAGGAGGTACAGAGGAATTCTCATCCCTAGACCACCTTAGGACACCTTCTGGGTGTTCTCCTGGTCCATCTGAGGTGGTGAATTAACAGCCATTCCATACCACTGCCTTTGCCTCAGGTTAGAGAGGCACTGGGGAATGTCTGTGCTTAAATAGGTGGTGAAACATCATGACTTAGGAAATATCTTCTGGTGTTTCTCAAGCTGGTAGTGAGTGCTCTGGTGCTCTTTTTTTTGGTGGGGTTTGGGTTTTTGGTTTTGTTTCTTGCTTGTTTGTAGTTTTTAGTTGTTTGGGGATTTTGGGGGTGGGTTTTTTGTTGGTTTTTGGGAGGATTTTTGTTGTTGAGGGCTTGGTGGGTTTTGGGGTTTTTTTCTGGATTTTTTTGTGTGTGTTTTTGTTTGTGGGTTTTTTTTGTTTGTTTGTTTTGGGTTTGTTTGGGCACTGCACTGAAGTGAGGCACAATCTGTTGCTTTTCAAGGTTTTCTTACACTTTTGTTTAGGAAAAGCTGTTTGCCTTCTAGATTTGTTTTCAAGGATCATATGTCCTTTATTATCAGGAGCAGTAGAAACTCCTTTTTTTTTTCCTGATAATTTTGGTTTTCACATGAGGAAATGATTCAAGGATCCAGATTTTATAGAAGTTATTTCCTGTTCTCTCATTTTCAACCTTTACCTACTCATTTGATCTTTCTGCTTGTCTGTTGTCTCTTCTGAGAAATTGTTATTTTTTGTTTTCTTCCACTGATGTTGATGTCACATCATCTTCTGTCATCTTTGGTAGATGCCTCATCCATGGAGACATTTAAAGCCAGGTTGGATGGGTCTCAGTCTCATCTAGTGGAAGGTGTCCCTGCCCATGGCAGGGGCTCAGAACAAGGCTTTAATGTCCCTTCCAACCCAAACCCTTCTGTGATCCTGTGATTCTGGTTCCAGTGGGAGCTTTGAGGCACCAGGATCCTGTGAAGAGGCAGCTGAATGCTCTGGGGCTCCAGACCCAGCCTTTGAGCATCAGCCAGGATTTACTGCTCATGTACATGAGCTGCAAAGTGGAGTGGTACTGTGTATTTAATGCTGAAATTAAATCAGCCATTTGCTTTCAAAATATAAATCTAGAGTTCACAAACTTTAAGACTGAAGGCAGCCTGAAAGCAAACAGCAGTTCTGGAGGTTTCCTTTGTCAGTGTCACTGGCTGCCTGTGGGTGATGGTAAATGACATCCTGCTGTCCTTGACTAATACTGTTTTTTTCTTAAATACATGATTTTTCAGCATAGACTTCTAAAATAACATTTTTTCCTCCTTTTCCCTTCTCCCTTCTCACTGTAATTTGTTTTTGAAAGTCTGTTTTCTGAGCTTGTCTACAGAGCATCGTCATCCTCACACCACTGTCGTGGTTCTCTCTGTCCTTTACTGCTCTCTCTTGCTGAAAAAATGCTTGTGGTGGGAACAGACTAACAGAACTGGGGAAATGTGGATCCAGCAATTTCATGAATTACTTCCTGGCAACATGAGATTTTTTCTTTCTGTAGGATTTGTTGTTTACTCATTAAAAACTTACATTTTGTCTGCAGTTACTGAGTGTTGTGTGGCTTGACAAACAGGGAATTGTCATTAATTATTCTGTTTCTTGCCAGAGGTATGCAGTTTTCAGCAATTAAATGCTTTCATTCAGTAGCTTGAAAGAACTAAAACTGTTCTTGCATCTTTTCCCTTCTGCCCTTGATTCAAGCAGCAGTTGTCCTCTCCAAAACATGGAAAGAAGGGGGAACTCCTGCAATGTGTGTAGTACAGAGCTGTATTACAGTTAGGACAGGCATGTTTGATAGGTTGTAATTTACTTTATATTGTTCTGTATGTCACAGCCACTCAACCTTAGGCCACTTGTGCAGTTCCAAAATGCTGGGGACCCAATCTGCAAAGGCCCCATCTGCCAGAAGAGTTTGGCTTGGTGTTCTACACAGAGAAATGTTTGCTGCTCATTAACACTTAAAGGATTACTTCAGCTTTATTTAAGATCTGTTATTAGGCCTATTGCAGCCATTAAACTGATAAGGAACAGTGATGTTGTGCCTTGTTCAAATAGTTAATGTCACCATTGTCATACATGCTGTTTATTATCTCAGCCCAGGAATTAGGGCCCTGTGTTATTCCCATGACCCAGGAAATTGTTCTACACAGTTTGTATTGCACGGGGAGGCAGAAACAAAGTAATCAAATTGTTTCTTTAGTGCTTGCAGAAGCCAGATCTGAGCAGTGACACGAAGGACAAGGAGTACAAGCCCCATGACATCCCGCAGCGACAGTCGGTGCCGCCGTCGGAGAGCTGCCCGCCCGCCCGCCGCGCCAAGCGCCTGACGCCCGAGGTGAGCCTGGGAGAGCAGCAGGACACCCTGAGCACATCTGTGTGTGTGTGTGTGTGTGTGTGGAGAAACAGCTGCTTCACTCTGTCAGGGGTACCCAAACATTTATAAATGTGTAAATCTTAAATAACGAGTAAGAATTATCTGATACTTTACCAAGGGTGAGTTTTGGAGTTCTCGGTGGCTCTGCTGTGGAAGCTGTTGGTGAGTGTGTGCAGTAGGGTTATGCTTTCAGTGTGATGGAGACACTGTGGGGCTCTTAAAGTACAGGTTACAAATCCTGGAAATGAAACATCTTTGATCTGTTGTTCCTCACTCAGTGAGCAACACTTATTCCCTAAATGCACTGGGAGGTTTCTGTACATATCTCATGAGTTGAAGCCAGTTATTAGAGAGGGGAAGATTGTGGTTATAACATTAGCATTGTTGTAATTCATTTTTCACTCTTGAGTTCTATCAATATGGTGTTAATTTACCCATGCAATATAAGGAAAAAATGTCTATCATCAAGTCAGTGTGTTTCTTTACAATCTTACATGTCCTTAAGAAACAATATATTTTTGGATAAGCACGAAATGTGTTGGTTACATCTCAGTATCTTCTGTGAAGATACATATTAGGAGACCATGTATCTCCTTTGTTGCTGGAAAACAGTAATACTTTGGCTCCAGCCTTTCCAGCCTGATGATTCTATCTCCAGAGAGTTCCTTTTTCTTTTGTTTGGGCAGATGAAGAGTAAGGGAGGATATTCCCAGGAGAGGGTCTGATTAGTGGTGACATCATGAGTTAGGAAGGTCACAGTTTGTTGCAGACTCTTATTAACTCCCACTGTTCTGGTCTTGGTCTCTATTAGTACTAATAGTGCAGCTTAGCTGTTGCAAATTCTGCCTGTAATTATGCTTGGTTAATGAGTTACAATTAAGGGTTTCTAAAGCTTTTCCACTCCACTACCTGGTTACAAGTGGATTTATAATTGTGAACAAACTTCAGTCTTTTGGGCTGAAACTTTCCATTTGAAATGTCTGCCTGTGGTTGAAGGATACTTGTTCTCATGGATCCCTTAAGAACTGACAGCAGGACAAATATACACTAAAATTCCCACTGTTTCTCTGGCAGTGGTTTCTGATGGCATTGACAGAGCATATTTTTGTCATTTTGGGGGAAACCAGCTGCTCATCCTTAGCCAAAAGGCAAAGGCTGCCCCCTCAGCTCTTGCCCCAAGCACCACTGATGCTGTATACCTCATTTTTGTGGAAAGAAAATCTATAATTAAGACCATAACTAGTACACAGCACTAAGGCTGAATTGAGCAACAGGGACTGGCTGGCTTAGCCAGGAGCTGTAGTGTTCTAACACAGTAATTTCACAAAGTTAAGATTTGTTAATGTGAATTTTGCTGTTCCATGTCAGTGCAGTCAGAGAAGGTGATTAAATCTATTTTATTCAACATTGAAGCTCCAAGCAGTTGGCATTTGCACTGATCTGGTTGCAAAAGAGTAGTGTTTGGTTCACATCTCAATTTTCTACTCTAATGAGATACACAATGATTTGTCAGTGTCTTAAACTGTGAGTCTTACATTCATTCTCATGTTTGCCAGTTTAATGTGTGAGTCTTACATTCATTCTCATGTTTGCCAGTTTAATGTGTGAGTCTTAAATTCATTCTCATGTTTGCCAGTTCTGTGTTTCCTGCTTTTCAAAGGCTGACCATAAACATTTTGAAGTGAACCACAGGGAAGTACTGTAGGTTACTGTGGCCTGTAGGATAAGTGTTAGTTTGCAGTTGTGAGACACTTGCAGTTTTACCTTGTCTTTTCCTACCTGGTGAATAAACAGTGAAGAGAAAATGTTGATAATGAGAAAGGAAAAGGGCAGTGACTCTCTAGGCTGGTTTTGAAATGCAAAGGCTTTAGGTGCTTGATGTAGAGCAGTTCAGTGTCAAAGACCACAACAGTGCAGGGGAGGGAGAGTGAGATGACTTGATGTGATAAAAAGCTCAGGCCAAACCAAAAGCTGTTCTTGTGAAGATCAGTATCAGCTTAAGCACAAAAGACACTGCTCAGAGGAGCTGAAGATGCAGAAGTTGGGGGCTTCTCCCTGCACTTGAGGTTCAGGGCATACTGGCCCTGAGGCAGAACTGCTGCACACAATGAACAGCTTCTGTTGGTGCATGTCTTAAGCAATGGGACCTCTGCCTGGTGGAGACATTTGGGCAAGGAGAACACAAAAAGTTAGGAAATAATGTCAAAACCAGCTCTGTAAAAATCACAATCAACCAACCAATGCCTACAAAAAAACTCTAGACTGAACAACACTTCCCACCTCTTGGAAGTCCTGGGGCTGTGTCCAGTCCTGTCTTAGACCTGGGTCCATCTTCTGGGCTTCAGAGAGTGGCTGAGAGTGACTGATTTGTTGCATGGCCTCGTTTCCTTAAAAAATAGAGCATTAGAGAAACCACTCATAACACTGAACAATTTGGGAATTGTTCTTCTACCATCTGAAAATTTCAGGGAAGAAATGTAAGAATTAAATGGAAGAGCATTATTCTGTGTTGAAATTTCCAAGATGTACCAACAAAGGTCCCTGCTTTGGAGACTGGAGCATGTTCTGCTCCTCAGGAGTACAAGAAAATCTGTGAAAGCACTAAGTTCCTTTTTCTTTGCTTCTTAATGGGTCCCACTGAAATCAAACCTGAATCCTGGTCTCATTATTGGCATGGACATTTTGGAGGATTTGCTTTCAATGTTCCCTGCATTATTTCTCTCTGAACTACTTGTAAATAATTGAAGGTGAAGTATTTCAGAACTCCAGGTGTCTGTTTAGAGTGAGTGGTTTGTAAGCATCAAATGGTTCTGAGTCTAATTGAAGTCCTCAGAGTTTCTCTCTGACTCTCACCTGTCTGCCTTTTTCCTGGAATGAGGCAGGTTAAATCTCAAACCCTCGTGGTACCTCAGTGAGGTGTTTGTGTCTCACACCAAGGAATCATGAAATGGTTTGCATTGGAAGAGACCTTAGAAAATACTTGGTTGGGACTCACAGTGCCCACCTTTCCCACAGCTAGCTGGAGATTCCAAAATCTCTGTGCTTGGGTGAGTGCCCATATCAGCTGCAGTGAGCATCTTCCCAAACACCAGTGACAAACCAGAGTCTCCCAGTTAAGGATGTTACTGAGGGGCTTTTCCTTGTTTGGTTTGTTGTTTTTTTTTTTTCTTTTTAAAGGCAACCAATGTTAAAACTGAGACTGACCCTCCAGAGGCCAGAACTCACAATCTGAGACGCAGAATGGGCTGTGCCCCTCCAAAGAGTGAAGGTGGTGAGTGAAATACAGCATGAATCCAGTTTCTGTTACTTTGCACAAATGTGTTTTAAGACCAGAGCTAAAATCAGCAGTTAGAAGTATTTTTTACTTTATTCAAAGTATCTTATAAAAAACTCCGACTTTCAGTTAGTTTTAAAATTGGATTTTTTGATAAAAAGCTGTTTTATGGGTTTGAAGTATTTTTGAGGTTTTTTTCCTTATAAGTGGTTGAGTTTTCTTGAAGATGATATTTTCATTTGGAAAAGACTTTTTCAATCTTGGGTGTCTATTCTGGAACAAACAGAAATGAGATTGGAGCCATGTTTTTGTTTTGTATTTTAAATAATATCAGTGCATGAGCTTTAAATAGAAGAAACTCTTTTAACAATGTATCAGATATCAGATACTTTTAGGAAAGAATTTTGACTTGAAATCAGGAAATTAAACTCATGAATGCAAAAGATAGTATGTTTTGAGGTTAAGGTTCCCATAATATAATTAAATTGCTGCTATCAGCAGTCCTGAGTCTGTTCTCTCCTTAAGAAATAATTATTTGAGACTGAAAAACAATATTTAAGCCATCAAACAGAAGAATAAGCTTGTTAATAAATAATTTAAACAAATAAATACAGGAACCATTTAAAACTACTCAATAATTGAAATTACCTAAGCAATCTGTCAGTCTCATTTGTTCATTCAAAATCTTTTTTTCAATAATTTGTTTAGATTATGGTGTTTGGTAATTTGATTTTTTTCTTCTTCAGGGAGTCTCTAAGGAGACTCTAAGTCTCCCTCAGGAGTAGAAGGAAAAAGCTCTTGGCAACATTCTTTAACACCTGCTCATAATTCAATTAAAATTATTTGAAATGGCATATAAAGGAGTGAAAAACTGTGGGCTGTGATATCCAGTGCTGGCTCGTGGTGGTGTGCTGGGATTTTTGGATAACACTGGCTTTTGAAGGCGTTGCAGGAGTTCAAGTCTTGCCCTGCACTGGTTGAAACAAGTGTAGGGGGGATAACAGTTCAGCAAATACCTTGGCATGATGCAGTCTAGTCTAACAAGCAATAAATAAAACAAACAAAAGGAATGCTAGGCATTGAAACATTTTGTAAAACTCTCATATTTTTTCTTTGCCCAGACAAGGAAATGCGCAGTGTGGTGAAACTCCCTGAGAAGAAAGAACTTTCTGGGGAGCCAGAGAAGGACAAATCCAAAGTCAGATCTAAAAAACCCACCAATGCTGTAAGTACCCCTTGCCTTCCTGCAGCTGCATGTTTTGCAGACATTTCTGGATTTCTCTGGGGTGGGTAGTAAAACCTGCTGTCACTTTGCCACATGGAGGGCTCTTGTCTTCTTCCTGGAGCCCCAGGCTGAAGCACAGCAGTGTTTGTGCCTGCTGGGATATCAACACTGCCAAAGCTTGAAATGACAGGATGGTTGTTTCATTATCTATGACTAAAGTAACTTGTGTTCTGTCTCCAAAGTACAGTCTCAAAATAAGCTTTTTGAAAGCATAGTCCAGTCAAAGTGGTTCTTGTGTGACCTGATCCCTCCCCACTGCTCTGTAACCTCAGGGGAGCTCTGTTCAGGCTGTGGCACATGGCATTCCACAGACCTGCCCCTAATTCCACAATTTCAGCACTAAATTGGAAGCTTTGTTCAAATGCATCTTAAAAATCCAACCCTGTTCCTGCTCCAGCTCCCCACAAACCACCAAGTATCCCCCAAAACCCCCACCTGAAGGCAGTGGTAGTTGTCTCTCTTTTGAGAAGATAATGCTGTGATTCTTTCTGCCCATGCTACAAAGTGGGTCTCTCTTAAAACCAAACATGTTATCATTCAATCCACACCTGTAGCTGCTACCTGAGAATGAAGAGTGCAAATAACAGAAGCCTGACACCCTCATCCCCCAAATGAAAAAAAACTTGTGGGGAGGAGCAGGAGATGCTGCTGCTTTTTTTAGCAACATAAGGCAGGAGGTTGACTCCATCCCAGGTTGGAGTGCCTGTTCCTTGGGGCTTGGGAGCTGCTCTGTCAGAATTAAGAGCTGCCCCCATTCCCAAAGCTCTACTGGAAGGTTGGTGCCTTCTCTGAGGAAAATAAGAAACATCCCCAGCAACAGGAACCCATTTCTCTCCCAATTTCTGTCTTCCAATGCAGTTGGTCTCAGAGGGGAATGAAACACCTGAGGCTGCACATGGGAAAGGGTTTGTGAGCCCCCAGCAGATGTTGGGTTATTCCTGCCCAGCCCCAGGTGCTGGATCATACCTGCCAAGGCCCCAGTGCTGCTGATGTGAACTATCCTGGCTCTCTGTCAAGTTTTCTGGCATTTGGGAAAAGAAAATGCATGGAAGGGCTTGCAGCTCTTGTGTTCTTTTCTTAAATTACAGAGGAAAGCATTTAAACTTCTAAAAGAGTATTTGGGGTGTGTTTGTCTCATTTCCATTGCAGATAAAGTAAGAATAAGCTTTGGGAAGTGTCACAGATGAGAGTTACCAAACTGCTTTCACCCTGAGTTACCTTCAGTGCTCCCATTCCTACTGTGGGATTTTGTGTTGCAGGTGGATTTGTATGTGTGTCTCCTGTGTGGCAGTGGGAATGATGAGGACAGGCTCCTGCTGTGTGATGGCTGTGATGACAGTTACCACACCTTCTGTTTAATTCCACCCCTCCATGATGTTCCCAAGGGGGACTGGAGGTGTCCCCAGTGTCTGGCTCAGGTAATCTGACAAATCACTGCACTTAGGCCAGTTTGTATTTTGTGGGTTCTTTTAAACTGATCACAGAAATTGAAAATACAACTTGTTGTTATTTAAGGTTGCTCAAACGAGGTGATAGAGGTAAAGCTGAAATGAAAACTGGGAATGCTTCATATTGCAAAGGTGACACTTACTGTTTTGAGTCAAAAGTTGGTGTGCCTTTGAAGAACATTTTGGATTTTAACTGACACCTTTTCTCTGTATTTAAAATTGGAGTCTCACTGGATGCTTCAGTGTGGTGATTTATGGATCTTATCCTGTTGAGCTCTACTAGAGTAAAGAGAAATTGGGCATATTAATTCATTAAAGTTTATGCAGATTTATAAAAAAACATGGTGATTTGGTGAATCAAGCAGACTTTCTTCTGACTCTGCCCTTTGGGAGTCTTTTCATTTCAATGGTGTCCTTCCTTCTCACCACTCTGAAGCTGTTAGAGGAGCCCATTTGTGTAAATCTGAGCACAGTGTTGTGTTAATGTGTTAAAGAAACAATGACCTTTTCACTCACAGGAGTGTAACAAGCCTCAAGAAGCCTTTGGGTTTGAACAAGCAGCACGAGACTACACCCTCCGCACATTTGGGGAAATGGCTGATGCCTTCAAGTCAGACTATTTTAACATGCCAGTACACGTATGTTCCTGCTTTATCCTCACGTTGTGTAGAGTGCATTTTGTGTGCTTAGCTAAAATAGGTAACTCTGGGGAGGGAGGAAGGGAGGGATTCTGGTTTTGAATGGGATGAAATCCCAAATCAGAGATTTGCATTTGCATCAGCGAATCCTGGTTCTTGCTGGTGTTGTGGTTTCTTGTTCCACCAGCTGCTCGTATTTTTATTTGTTTTTTTCCCACTTTAGAAGTATCTGTAGGGAAGAGAACATTCACTGTCAGCCACTTCTGAGAGAACAGGGCAGCAGCATCTCCTGGAACCATGTCTCTGCTGCAGTTGTGCTCTTGTTGAAAACATTTTAAAATGGGGAAAAGCTTCAAGCTAATGGAAGTTTCCTCCCTGAGACAGCTTTGATGCACATGCTTCTTTCCTGCTTTCCTCAGTACATACTTCCTTTTCTTCTCACACCTAGATGGTCCCCACTGAGCTGGTTGAAAAAGAATTTTGGAGACTTGTCAGTACCATTGAAGAGGATGTGACAGTGGAATATGGAGCTGACATTGCTTCGAAGGAGTTTGGCAGTGGCTTCCCAGTTAGAGGTGGGAAGTTTAAAGTTAGACCAGAAGAAGAGGTAGGTGTTTGAGTTCACTGTGAATGTTTTTATTGCAGTTTTTCATTTAATAACTCTCCTTGGTTCAAAACACAATAATGAAACTGGGTTGCAAATTGTTTATCTTGTGTATCTGGCAGAGTATTTGAAGAGGAGAACTGCATTGGGGTTTTGAATAAATAAAATTTGTTGTGATCAGCCATTCAAAGCCTAGGTTTATTCTAGTAGTTAATAAATAACTTCCAAACCAAATAAAACCAAATCAAAAAGGTCTCATTTTAACAAAGGAAGTCAGGTCAGGGTTGTGAAAGAGGCAAAGACAATGGAGGGTTTAGTCTTTGAGTCATTGACCTGTTTCTTATATTCCTCAGTTGGGAAAAGTGCTTTTCTTTCATTGCTATTGAGCAGTTTTATTTTCTTGAGTTTTTCACTTCCTGTTGTATAAACCTGTGAGTGTTCGTTCAATTTACAGGAATACCTTGATAGTGGCTGGAATTTAAACAACATGCCTGTGATGGAGCAGTCTGTGCTTGCTCACATCACTGCAGACATCTGTGGGATGAAATTGCCCTGGCTGTACGTAGGAATGTGCTTTTCCTCATTTTGTTGGCATATAGAAGACCACTGGAGCTATTCCATTAACTATCTGCATTGGTGAGTGTGAGGACTAAACTCAGTCTAGGAAACAATCTCCTTTTCCCTATTCCCCTTAATTAGTGGACTAAAAGCAGATTGACAGAGCTCAGCTGTCCTGTTGCAGCAGGGTCAAATCTGACAATGTAATTCCTACATTGATTTACTTTTGGACAAGAGGTCATATTTTGGAAAGAGACATCCATTCCCAGTTTTAAAAAATCCATGAGAGATGCAGCAGATACTCCATCAAATGTTTTATTATACTCAATGTAAACTAAAAACCATACGAGTTTTCTTTTAAAAATCATCCAACTTTCAGCTAGCAGTTCCAGCACGTTTTGTCTGTTAGATGGATCATGCTGTCATAAATCCTCTCATCAAGCCAACACTTGTCAGCTGTAATCAGGACAGATCTTTGCCATCTCTTTGATATTCTAAATAGACTGAACTCCTTGAACTTCTCACCTTACAACAGCTTTTCTAAAGTCTGGATTATGGTTGTCACTCTTTTTGAAACCTGTCAAGCTCTTTCTCTTTCCTAGTTCATACGAGTATTCAAGCAGAATGTTAAAACCACATCCCAGCTGCTATTCAGTGGGTCCTTTTTGGTTGGTTATTTGATTGCTGCTCCTTGAAATAACAGTTTCTGCAGTGCAGTCCAAGAGCCAGTGACTTAGTTCACTTGCTTTTGTGGTACTTACTGTTACAAAAACAAATGTTTGAGTGAGGGTGAGCGAAGGAATGACAGGATTACATGGTAAAAACTGTCTTTTTTGTCTTGTGTTACTGCTCTTTTTTCTTGTTGTCTGAGTCTTCAGTCAGACTGAAAACTGTGGGTGGGAGAGGAGGTTGCAGCACAGATTTAGTTTCTTCTAGGAGAGTTCTTAGGATGGCTTTCTGTTCTCCATGGTGTGCCCCCAATTGCATTATTGTCTGCAGAAGGCCAGAAGGTGTGTCAGTGCTCAGGTGTACTTGTGCATACACAAGATACATCCAGACACATGTGAAAGTGGCTTGACCTGCTTTCAATTTATTTATCCTCCAGCAGGAAAGTCCTTGATGTCTTTTCATTTGCAGTCTTTTTCTTTATTTCCCTTCAATGCAGAGGTTTATTTCTGCATTAGAGAGCAATGTGCAGTTGAGGTTAAAGCTGTTCCTGTCAGAGCAGTCTGAACAATCTGCTACTGCAGAGACAGTGCTCCAAACTCTGAATCAAAGACTCCAAAAAGCAGGACTGGTTTTTGGGAGAGTCCTAGGGATGGTGTGTCCATCTTCAGCATTCCCATGTGCCTTGGAGGAGCCTGTGTCCTGCCTGGTGCAGTGTTGTGAGCAGCTAATCCCAAGTGACCCAGGCTGAAGCAGCAGAGCTTTCCCAGGGTTGAAGACAATAGTCCTCCTAGAGAACTGTGAGTCCTGTCTTAGTTCTAGAAATGATAAAATGGAAAAAAAAACCCCAAACCTTTGCTTCTAAAGATGCTTGGAAATAAATCAGATGCCAGTCCTGGACAGAGGAAGAATTGCCATCATTGCTGCTAGTATTTGTACAGGCAGGGATGTGGAATTGTCAGGAAGTAGAGCAAAAAGAGCTGTGAGCTCCAGTGCTGCTCCCTCAGGCTGCTGGCACCTCCACACCTGCATTAGAACTGTCTGTTACTTGTTCTTCTCAGGTCCAGAGACCCCCAGTTCCAGTATCCTGCTCCAAGTTTAGCACCTTATCTTGTCACCCATTCCTCAGTGCTGGCATCTGTCAGGGAGCAGAGCTCTTGACTGAGCCCAGTCCAGACACAGGATGGTTTTTAGCTGCATCTGTGGCTAGTCTTCCTGGATTCCTAGAGTTGTCCCAGGATGATGGCCAGGTCCAAGGCTGCAAAGTTAAATAACACCCTGTAACAAGTCCTTGTGATACCTTGTGTGTAACTGTCCCTCCACAGTCCATCCTGCTGGCTGTCCTCTTCCCCTGACACGGGCTGTGTGAGTACAGGATTGAGCTCCTAGGGATGAGAGATACATTTCTGGATTCACACTTCACTCTTTACTTTTGGAATCCTTCCACTTGCTTTGTGATTGATGGAAAAAAAATAACTCTGTTTGGTCAGTTTTAGTCTGCCAGCTCTTCAGAAGTCTTGGAATAAGGTGATTTGTCTGTTTTCCTTTCTAAATATCTTTTCTAAATTCATTTTTTCTAAGGCCTTGGAGGCATTTTTGTCTCAAGTGCTGCAGTGAGCCAGTGTCAGTATAAGATTGAAACAATATCTGCTAGAACACATCTGCATTCCCTCAATTCTCTCAGCTGGCTTGCATTGGGTAAAGGTGGTGTTCAAAGTTCTTTGTTCCTACTCTGGACATGGATTATTTTTTCCTTTGAAGTCTTGCATAATTTGGAAGTTTGATTTCTCCTTCCTATGTGTTGCTTTTATGGCAGCTATGCATAACACAGAAAGAACTGGCTTTGGTTGTTGGACCCAAGAGGAAGTTTGTTCATGGGAAAAGACAGGCAGCTTATGTTTTGAAGTTGTGCTGGAATCAGCAGAACTTCACTGAGGACTTCTTCAGGCTTTTTCTCCCTCCCCCACAATATTTGAAGTACCTGCTCAGAAGTGTAGGCAGTTAATAGGTCTGGAGAAGATGGACCTGTATAAAATGCAAAGATTCAGGAAGGTACAGAACCTTTGCATTCCTTCCTGGTGATATACCCTTCCTTTGACGTGGTGTATTTTAAAGCAGAAGACTAAAAATGTAACATAAAGTTTGCTTATATTTAACTTTTTTTAATAATCTTGCAGGGGGGAGCCTAAAACGTGGTATGGAGCCCCAGGGTACGCAGCTGAGCAGCTGGAGGATGTAATGAAGAAACTTGCTCCAGAGCTATTTGAGTCCCAGCCAGATCTCTTGCACCAACTTGTCACCATAATGAACCCGAACACTTTGATGGCCCACGGGGTGCCTGTATGTGTCGGACTCCTGTGCTACTCCCCCAACCAACCCTCTTTGATTGGAATGCTACTTAAAGCTGATAATTGAAGCCACTTTTATGACAGAGGTGGTGTGGTGGTTTCCTTGTGTGTTGCATCTTCCTTATCCACTATAATGTGCCAGTGTGAACAGATGGGCAATGGAATTGTTGCCTTTGGAATCGACTGGCAGACTCTTCTCTGGAGATCTATCTTGGATATTTCTATTTCTGTGTCTCGGCTGGAAGGTTTAGGCTTTACCTTTGGAACAATGGCAGGAGCTCTTGTATGTCTGTTCAATCAGACACTGCTTTTTGGCATAGAGTTTCTGTCAAGGGCCCAAACCCCATTCTTCCTTTATTTGTCATCCACATTCTCTTATTTTTCCTGGATAAGTCCTTTGGTGTTTAAAAAACATTTTTTCATCAGATTTCATCTTACTCCATACTAGATTATTCATGGGAATTATGTCCCTTTACAACTTAATTGGCTTTTGATGAGCTGACCTTGGGACTTAAAGGAAAATCTGGAAAAAGTAGGAAAATTTCTGGCTTCTCCTATGGTAGCTTCCAAAATGGAAAGATGCAGAAAGACCTGCCTGCTTTCATGCTGATTGTTTAGCCCCAACAGTCTTAGATGAATAATAATAATATGAATATTAAAGTTCCCAATTTCTCTTCCCCTTCAGCTGCACATTGGAGAGAGCTGGATCTGTGTTGGCCCTAACCCTGAGGTGTGAGGAGCACAAGGCCCAGCCAGCCAGCCTAGAACTGTTCAGAGTGGGGTGTGGCTGAGTGGAACCCTTGCCTTTCCAGGGTTTTACATGGCACTTTATCAGCTGCCACTTGTAATTCCTGGGCTTATGGTTTGAAACTCTCAGGAGTCCTCACAGAAGTTCCTGCGAGTTGGGAATCCATGTTCTCCTTGCAGCTGCCAGCTGTGTTTGGGTGTGAGCTAATGCTGGCCTGTGTGTCCCCCCAGGTGTACAGAACCAACCAGTGTGCTGGGGAGTTTGTCATCACCTTTCCCAGAGCTTACCACAGCGGCTTCAACCAGGGCTTCAACTTTGCTGAAGCTGTGAACTTCTGCACCGTGGACTGGGTATGTTCCAAACCAGATTTTCCCTAAGTGAGCAGTTCCAAAGCTGTTCCTAGCTGGTGTACAGCTCTGATTTATTGCTGATGCACAAATCTAGGCCACAGATCAGAAGGAGCCTGTTGCTGGCAGCATGGTGTTTGCTGAAATGGTTTGTCATGCACTGAACTGTGGGCTTCCTCTGGTTCTGAAGATTTGGTTTTAGGATTATGTATCAGAGCTGCTGTAGCTTTTGCAGCAGGAGGGAGGCACAGTCCTGTACATGCCTGGAGTATGAGATGCACCAGTACTGCTGGAGTTTGCTCAGTTTTGTGTCCCCAAATTCCACCTCAAATCAAAAGCCAGAATGAAATTTCTCAGTTTATTGCACTGGGAATTCTCTAAGACGTGCTTTCTGCAGCTGGAAATCAAATCCAACTTGCATATCTTTTCTGCTTTAGCTTCTGTGATCAAGTCAGAAGATACATGTAGTACATTAATAAGAGTTAAAAACATTGATAGTCCTCTTGTGGTGAAAAAAAATAGGAAGTGCACCTCATGTGAGAGCATCCTCTTAGGTAGCAGAGGTGGTCCAGGTTTTTGTGGAAGAATACCTTAATGAGAAGAGAGCAGAAAGTTCTCCAGTTCAAATGGAAGATTTACAGAGCAGTGCATCATTCCCAGTAAGCTTCACTCAGCTCACTGAACCAGCAGAGATGGACACACATTACCTGTTAATAACATTACAGTTAGTAGGTAGAGTTATTGAATAAGATCTTTATCTTTTTAAAAATAAACACAAATGGAGGACAGTTGTTCCAATTTTACCTTCATAGCAAATAATTCAGATGCACAGTGCTGTCTGATCTCAGGAAGATTCTTCAGAGATTCTGATATTTCAAATTATTTATCTTGTGATTTTTTTTTTCTCCCCTAAAGGTCTTGGCTATTCATAGGTGTAGCCAAACAAAAACATTGCTAGATGTAAAAACACATTACTTAGAAGAGGGAGATGACTGTTATTGCAAGAAAGCTTTCTGATCTTAACTGTGCTCATGTGCCAGTTGGTTTGGTTTTTCTTCTTGTTCTTCCATGAGCTTCACACTGGACCCAGCAATAACATAAAACATCATTGTACTCTGAGCATTCCTGTCTGCCTGGGCTGTAAATGGAGCTGAGTGACCTGCCCAGCTCAGGATGAGCTGTGTGCTCTGCCTGCAGCCAGTTAGGGCCACCAGTGCTCCCTGAGCCAGCAGTTTCTCGTGCTGCAGCACAGTTCATGTCAGCAGAGCCTGGGATGGGGCATCCCTTGAGTGGTAGAAACAGGGACAGGCTTATGTGCTTGTCCACTTGATACTTCCTTGGCCTCAGTGCATTTTTATCTTGGGTCTTCCTGAACCCACTGTGGTTTAGTGATTTAGTAACCCTTAATTACAACTTCTACAAGAGAGGGGTCATCCCTCAGCTATACAGCTCACACCCGTAGAGTCCACTGGGAAAGAGCCATAAGCATTCCTGGTGTGCACAACTTGGGATCTTGATTTCTCTAGTTTTACACTCTGAAGTATGAGTATTTCTGCTGGAAGGATTTGCCTTAGCCTTTCCTTGTGGCAGTTTTTGGTTAGTAGCACACAGAGTGGGTACCTTGATGTCATTTCCTGATGCTGTGTCTGCCCCACAGCTGCCCCTGGGCCGGCAGTGCGTGGAGCATTACCGGCTGCTCAACCGCTACTGCGTCTTCTCCCACGACGAGATGATCTGTAAAATGGCTTCCAAAGCAGATGTCCTGGATGTTGTGGTGGCATCTACAGTCCAGAAAGACATGGCTATTATGATTGAAGAGGAGAAGAGGTTGCGTGAGAAGGTTGATAAACTGGTGAGTTGTAGGAAATAATGGTTTGGGTGGGAAGGGACTTTAAGGGTCATTTTGTTCCATCCCTTGCCGTGGGCAGGGACACTTTCCACTAGACCAGGTAGTTCCCAGCCCTACCCAACCTGGCCTTGAACACTTGGAGGGATGGAATTCATTATAATGAATACAGTAATAGTTGAAACAGTGATGGGAGAACATACTGGTTCTTGTACTGGGGTGTCAGAGGCTTAGAGGTACCTAGTCCCTTCCTAAGTTGTGGATTTCAGGGGATAGCTGGGTTAAGAATCATTGGTCATGCCCCTTATGTATATATGTACCTGCCCTTTAATGTTGTTCAGAATGTTACTTTTAAGGTAATATTTGTACTTCCAATCATTTGGTCAGGAAAGCGGAATTTTTCATTAACCAAGACTTCTGTCTACCTGGGTTGAATATCTTATATCTAAACTTCATTATTCATTTAATGATAAACTTACCTTCTGATGTTTTAGCTTGGAATAGCCTCCTGTTTGTAACAGTCACTTCTTCACTGGGCTTTGATGTGACACTCTTGCAGGGAGTGACTGACTCGGAGAGGGTGACGTTTGAGCTGTTCCCTGATGATGAGCGACAGTGCCTGAAGTGTAAAACCACTTGCTTCATGTCAGCAGTTTATTGTCCCTGCAAGCCTGGGTTGTTAGTGTGCTTGTACCACATTGAGGACCTCTGTTCCTGTCCCACCTACAAATACAAACTGGGGTAAGCTTGAAGTAGTAGCTAACAACACGGTCTGGAGATAGTATTGTCTGTGTAGATACACAGTAGTGTCTGTGGTTTGGTAATCTCTGCTGCCAGTGGGGCTGGTCTCTGTTTCTGTTTCAGTCCTTTGCAAATCCAGTGCCCCCACAACAATGGGACTGTTTTGTGCTCACACACAAAATGCTCTTCAGCATTCAGCTCTTCTTGCTTTATAATGGCAAAATTGCTGGCTAAGTTAGTTTGCATTTTATTTATAGCAACCGGGTCACTGTCCCTTAGATCCAGTCCTTGCCAAGGAGTATTGTTTTGCTTTTTGGAGCTTTCCTTCTCATTGTTAACTTTCCTGTGCTGTTTAGTACATCTTTTGTCCTACATGAATGTAGTGCCCTCTAAGACAGTGTCACAATTCCTTAATTGTCCCATAGAAATTGCTTTTTGAAGCAATTACAGATTTGAAATTAAGGAACACAGTGTGGTTGTAATGTCTTAATTTTGTAATTAAGTGCACAGAAGCTTATTTCTCTGTTGTATGGACCAACACACCTTAGAATTACCAAATGGTTTGGTCTGGAAGGGACCTTAGAGCCCATCTCATTCCATCCATGCCATGGGCAGGGACACCTTCCAGCAGTCCAGGTTGCTCCAAGCCCCATCCAACCTGGGTCCTCATATTGGTGCCCCTCCTTCCACCCTCGTGCTGCCCACGGTGTTGCTGGAGGTTTGAGCTGTGTGCTGCCCACAGGTACCGCTACACCCTGGAGGAGCTGTACCCGATGATGAACGCGCTCAAGATGCGCGCAGAGTCCTACAACGAGTGGGCTTCCAACGTCAACGAGGCCCTGGAGGCAAAGATCAACAACAAAAAAAGTGAGGATCTCACCTACTGCCTGTAGCACATCATTTAAAAGAACTAATTTTTCAGTTTTTTGTTTCTGAACTGGAGTAACTTTTTTCTTATGTGACAATCAGTAGAAATCATTTATCACTTCATGTATTTAAGTAAATATTTGAGCTGTTACAGTCCCAGAAATGATGCTAAGTTGTCTCTGTGTGACAAGACTGTAAATCACTTTGATACAAAGTATAACTGAAGTACAAATAGAAATACATTTAATGTGTTGTGTTTCTAAGCCTTCCCATGGAAAATCCATCACAAAGGGAGACTTCTCATCTTAATGTCTTTCTCAACAGGTCTCATCAGTTTTAAGGCTTTGATAGAAGAATCAGAAGTGAAAAAGTTCCCAGACAATGACCTGCTGCGACACCTCCGGCTGGTGACGCAGGACGCAGACAAATGTGCTTCAGTGGCCCAGCAGCTGTTGAATGGCAAGAGACAGACCAGGTGAGTTCCACTCCATGTCTACAGCAAAACTGGGGCACCAGAGATGGATGTCAGTGGCCAGTGATGGATGCTAGTGCTCTGCAAGAATTGAAAATTAAAAGAATTTTATCTCCTCAGCAGAGCCATCTTTGACAGGGAGATTTGGCTTTACTACATGTAGTCAGTTAAACATCCTGAGTTTTCAAGTCTCTTCTTCCTCTGTGTTTGACAGTTAGTCTGTAAATTCATTTTAGTGTTCCCAGAAAAGAAAAGATGGTGTGGTATGTCCAGAAAAGTTTCACTCAGCAAGATACAGTCCCCTTGTCTTTGTGCTGTGGACACTGTAAATCTGTCCATAGTGCAGGTGGTGTTGTATTCATTACTCTCTGTCTTGTGGAAAAGCAAAGTGCTTTAACTCCCTGAGCTGCTGCTGGTGGGAATGTTGTATGAGAGCTCTGAAAAAATGACTGCTCTTTACATCAAATCTTTTAGACAGGTTATTTGCTCAAGGGATTTGAAGTAGGGCAGTTTTCTTTGTGAACTGTCTGCTGGTCCTGCTGGTACTCCATGTCTGAAATTAGCTGAAAAGAGCCAGAGCAGAAGGCTAAGGCTTCTCCTCATTGCACAAGTCTGGTTGTGCCTGTATTGATGTAAGAGCCTTTCTCTCAGGATTCACAAACTACCAATTTCTGTTGTGTCATTCTTCACCCATAGATCCATCTGGATGGGGCCAGAGCACCGTGTGGCCCTTGTTCTCCTGGCACTGGAAGGCAGCAGTGTTCCTGCCCTGCTGCCATGTTTATCCCCTGCCTTCTCTAGGTCTTCTGAAACCTGTTCTGTGCTTTAGAGTCTCTGAGAATTTGTCCTTGGGGACCTTTGTGATTAATAACCCTGGACAGACATGGGTTTGGCTTCTGTCAGTGGTTTTTCCTAGGTTCATGTAATTTCTGGTTTTCAAAAACATCTTAAGACAGCTTTGTTTAGATATGTGTATGTATATGTATATAAATATTTATGTATTAAAAAACTTGTGCCTTTTCTTGAAAGACACTGTGGAGCTTACTCAAAAACCAGTAGAACAAAGGAGCCTGTAAAGAAGCCTGTGTTGTACCTGAGGCTTTGAATTCATTTTATTGTTCAGCTGACTGTGGGGTTTGGAGCTCCCAATGTGATCCTGTGTATCTGTTAAAAATACACATTTTTAACACAGAATAGTAAATTAAAATTTATTTTGTAGTGTTCACATTCCAGTCATGCTGGCATATCCTGCTGGGCTGTTCTCCTCTTTTGTATAAATAACACACTGTGGATTCAATTGGAGCTTGTATTGTAAGGGATCTCTTTCCTTTTCTGTTCAGGGTTCTCAGACCTCATTAATACTGGCTTGAGTTTAGAGAGGCTTTTAATACTGGGCAATTTGTTAACACTTATAAGCCACTCATTTGATTCAAAGCTTTTAGATAAAAATAAAAATGCTGATTTCAGTGTAGAGAGGATTTTTCAGAAGTGCCTACACAACCTGTCAATATAAAACCCATTCAGAATTGGGATTTGTTCTCTTTTGGTGTGGGCATGGGCAGAGCTGACTACAATAGCTACTGCAACATAACTGAATAGTTTATCCACAGTTGCTTTGTGTTCTGGAAAAAAAAAAGCTTAATTTTATTCCATAATAACCAGTTCCCTTCCATGGCTGAGTAGTCGTTCCAGAATCCTATTTAATGTGAGTTTTCAACAATAGCCCATTCTGCAGTGGCAGACTCAGGTTTCCCACGTGTGTGAGCCCTGGGCTGCTTGGATGCTTGTGAATATTCTGCTATTCCTGAAGAAGTCCTGGCTGACATGAAATCATGTGGAGATGTCTGGGAATCAGAAAAAATCCCTGAACGGTTTGGGTGGGAAGAGACCTTAAAGCTCATCTTGTTCTACTCCCTGCAGGGACACCTTCCACTAGCCCAGGTTACTCCAAGCCCTTTCCAACCTGGCCTCAAAGTTCAGTGTTTTATCTTTATCCCTTTCAGTGCTAACAGGAGAGCTGGTGGGTGTCGTTGCAGGTACCGCTCCGGGGGAGGGAAGTGCCAGAACCAGCTGACGGTGAACGAGCTGCGGCTGTTTGTGAGGCAGCTCTATGCCCTGCCCTGCGTCCTCAGCCAGACACCACTGCTGAAGGTAACCTGGGGAAGCCTTGGGAGGGGAGCAGGAGCATTTACAGAGTGATGGGTTTGCTCTGCCTTCATCTCCTAGCTCACTGTTTGCTCCAAGAATTAATACCTGGGCACTGGCAGGCTGGGCTGACCTGCATGCATAGGATGCTGAAGAAGGGAGCTCTGACCGGCTGCTGTTTGTGGTCAGCAGAGTTTTATACTGCACAGGCAAATCAAACCATTCATATTTTATAAAGGACTGTAGAGAAGGAGCAGGATGACCTGGGTAACTGCAGGTTAAAAGTTTGGGTCAATTAACTGATCTGCTCTTATGAGTAAAGTCAGGTTAATCTGAGAACATTCAAACTCCCCAGTGCTCTGAGGGGCAGCTCTCTCATTTTTACCACTTTCCTTCTTTGTTGATCCAGAATCAGCTTTTTCAGTCTTGTAATTAGATCCTTCTTAGTGCTCTCAACTCACATTCCAGGAAACCCCACAGATAACTCCAGCCAAACCCAGCCCAGGCTGGCCAAATCCTCTCTCTAGCAGAGAACCTGCTGCTGGCAGGAGTCAGATCACTGTGAATCCCGTGACCACCAGCTGTGCTGGTTCTGTGCTCTCCAGATGATGAGCCCTTAGGCAAACTGAAAGCAATTCAAAACCTTCTTTCAGAATTTTCCAAAATATTCCATGTCACGCTGAGGGGCAATTAAAAAAAAAAAAATTCTGTGCAGCTGCAATTCCTGTCTTAAGGAAGGGTTTTATATATTCGTGACACTTGAAACCTGGAGATGCCATGTCCCACTCTTGAACTGTTCCTTAAGTATCCACCAACACTGAGACACCAAATGGTACCATGTAAATGAATGGGAATAAACCAGTTTAACTCAACTCTGCTGCTTTGGAAGCTTTATCTGCCCTGCAGTCTGTGGATCAGATTCAATGCAGTCCTATTTACAGTTATTTGTTCATAGCAGTGAAGCTGTGAAGTTTTCTTGCTGCTTGAAAAGCAGAAATTTGGAAATGCCAGACATGCAAACAGTTCCTCTCCATCTGGCATTCCTGAACAGGGAAATAACAAACACATATGGTCAGAGTGTTCCTTTGTATCATCCTCAACAAGCCTCAATTATATGTCATTGTGCAAATATTAGACTGTTGATAAAAACGACCAACATTACTGGAGATGGGTTCATAATTCAGTCTATCTCTAAAAAGTGTTTTATTCCATGCTGGGGGAGGTTCCCCTCCCTGGGAAACAGCTTCACTGGCAAAATGCCAAGATGTCAGCTGTGAGGGAAGAACTTCCTGCAGGAACAGCATTTCAGGCAGTACTGGGCAGGTTGCTCCATACAGAATAATCCCAGCCTTCACTGTGGGATTGCTCTGAATGACTGTCCTTTATTCTGGGGAAAGTGCAAACAGCCCCAGAAATACCTTTTGGGGCAATGAGTTACTGAGTGCATGGAGAGAGAGAGGTGAGCCCTGCAGGAGAGAGTAAATGCCTGTGGCTCACTGGGACTATGGGGTCCAGCTCAAAAGCCTTAGTAGTGCAGCAGAAATGAACTCCAGTACCTCTGTGCCCTTCCCAGTGTTTTGAAAAGTCTTCATGCTGTTCCTCAGCTGCCTGAACCATTCCAAAACAAAGCCAGACAGCAGCAGCCATGGAACACTCAATTTCCCTTTACATCCTTTCTGTTCTTCCAAGCCCTCTTTCTGACACCTCTGGGACTGGGATTACCTTGTTCTGGGATACCCAAGCTTGCAGCCACCTTACATATGAGGAGGTGCTGTGTGTTGAAGACACTGTTGGAGTGTCCCAGCCCTTGGGATAGTTTGCCATGTGCACTGTGTGCATTGCAGCAGGGCCTTGCCAGGAGCCTGTGCTCTCGTTGTTAACCCCATGGTGAACTTTGCTGCTTCCAGGGTTAAATGACTTGGCAGAGCACTTTCATCTGATTCATTGTTGCATTTGTGTATTCCAGGATCTCCTGGACCGTGTGGAAGCTTTCCAACAGCAAAGCCAAAAGCTCCTTTCTGAAGAGATGCCCAGTGCTGCCGAGCTGCAGGAGCTGCTGGACGTCAGCTTTGACTTTGACGTGGACCTGCCGCAGCTGCCGGAGCTGCGGACGCGGCTGGAGCAGGCGCGCTGGCTGGAGGACGTGCAGCTGGGCTGCTCAGAGCACAGCTCCCTCACTCTGGATGACATGAGGCGCCTCATTGACTCCGGGGTGGGGCTCTCACCCTACCCCGCGGTTGAGAAGGCGATGGCGAAGCTGCAGGAGCTCCTCACCGTGTCTGAGCACTGGGATGACAAAGCCAGGAACCTGATAAAGGCCAGGTAGAGCTAAACATAAGTTTAGTTTTTTTGTTTGTGTTTTGTTTTGTTTGCATTTTGTAATTCTGAGTTGTTTCAGAAGGAAGTGTCCTGACTCCTGGAGGGACTCCCCTTTGTTCATCCAGTTCCCAGCATGAGGGCAAAGCTTGTGCTGGAAGGGACAGGGCTGGAGGAAGGGGATGAGGGATGGAGCAGTTTCAGGTGTTGGGGTTGCCTTGCAGTGTTTGTGTTGCTCAACCATCTTGTGTAAATCCTCCTTGTGCCACAGGGAGGGGGTTTAAGATGCCTCTTCCTTCTTTTCCACCTTCCCCCATTCCCAGTTTCAGGTGTTCAGATGAAGCTCAGATAGGTTCCACCAGCAGGTAAAACTTCATAGTCCATAGAGGTCCATGTAGGACATTTCTCACTAACAAGGATGAGATTTTTCCAGATTAATTGGTGCAGGGAATGAGGAAATAAGCCAAATACATCCTTACTAAGAAAAATTTTCTTGTGCTTTTTACCTTCTGACTTATAAAGTAAAACAGAGGAAAGCACAGTGTACTTAAAAATTAGGGATGTGGCACAAACTTATGTGCCACATTTCATCCCTCAAGATTCCTCTCTTTTCTTAATTTTGTCATACTTGGAGTATTGGAACATTTTTTACCCACTACTAACCACAGTGTTTTAAGACAACTTCATATAGGGCATTACTGACTATGCTTGGGTTTAACATTCAGTAGAGAGCTGTGTTGTGTTTGTACCTCACCAGAACCTCAGAATCAAACTGGGAAACATAGAAAAGCCAATTTCAGCGTTTTAACCTCCTAATGCAGAATCTCTCAGGTGGTCCTGGTCTGGGGTTTGGTGGGTGTTTGTCTTCCAGAAGTTAATAAAAGATAAATATTCCTTAAGTCCAAATGTGAGAATATTTCTAGTAGGAATCCAGAGTAAGCAAACACATTTTTAAACCTCCCCTGCACCTGACACCCCAGCTCTGCTGGGTGCAGCCAGTACTGAACATATCATCAGTTGGTGTGAACCTCTGATTTTAATAACCCAGGTGAGTGGAAGAGCCAGCCTTGTAAGCAGCATCTCACATCTGGGCTGTTGTGTTCCCCCAGGCCCAGGCAGTCCCTGAGCAGCCTGGCAGCAGCAGTGAAGGAACTGGAGGAGATCCCAGCCTACCTCCCAAACGGAGCAGCACTGAAGGATGCGGTGCAGAAGGCCAAGGACTGGCTGCAGGAGGTGGAGGCTCTGCAGGTACGTGGTCCTGGCTGTCACCAGAGCAACCAGAGCCACCCCACACCCCATGTGTGCCCCAGTGTTGCTCTGATTCAGAGCAGCCAGTCTGGGATATTGGTTACCTCAGCCATGGAGCAGCTACACTCACTGCCCTGGTTCTTGCTTCTGTTTCTGATCTGTGTTCCTTCACCTTTGCACCTAACTGCTTGCAATAAAGTGTATGAAACAGCTGTTCACAAAAATCTGAAGTTAAAAAGTTACTGCATTATGGAACTTAACCTTAAGGGCACTTTTGCTCAGTTGCTCAGTAGCATCTCCCTGTTAATCACATTTTTGTGTACTACACTGAGGTGGAGATACAGATCCTGGCTCAGCCTTGTGAGTGCTCAAGCCAGGGGTCAGTGGGACTGTCCAGATCAGACCAGGGAGGCACTGGGATAGCCCTGATTTCACATTTTGGTATAAATTGCAAAATATATTCATTTGTTCTCAATTTTTTCTATAAAGTGAGCTCTAATCTAGCTTAGGGGAATTTTCAGGCCCCTCTGGCCTAGACTGGGCTTTTGATAAAAACTTCTTTTGAACTTTTATTTTAAAAACTAATTTCCCTGGATTTAAATATTTTGAAGGAATAAAATTCATATAATACTAACTTTTATTTGAGGGCTGTCTTGAAAGAACTTGAGTGATTTTTTTTTTTCTTGGCATTTGCTAATTTCTTGGTCTGGACTCTGAAATTCTGCCTCCTGAATATGGAAAACTACTTCTGTCTGTGCCAAGAATTTTTGCTTCGGTTCTGTGAAGGTTTTGTTAAATGCCTGCAGTCACTGTGATTTGCAGGAAGTTCTTGGCATCAGGACTTTGAAGTTGCTAGAGGTGTTGGGGTTGTTTTGGTGATTAGTTCTCCAGTCCCACATCAACTGCCTGTTCTAGAAATTACCTTTGGAATTAGCTTTTGTGCTGCTTTAGCTCTGGGTGTGTGGTCTCTGCATTGCCTGAGGTGTGGGGTGCCAAGGGAATGGCTGGAGCTTGCTCCCAAGTGGCACACAGGATACTGGAGGTGGTTCTCACTCTTGGCCTGGCACAGCCTGGGTTAAACTTGTCTTCTGGTGCTGTAGCTCCCTACAGTACCTGAAAGGAGGCTGGAGCCAGGGGAATCAGAGTTTCCTTCCAGGATGAGAGGAAACTGCCTCAGGTTGCACCTGGGGAGATTCAGGTTGCATGTTGGGGAAAATTTCTTTACTGAAAGGAGCCTGCCCAGGGTAGAGTCACCACCCTTGGAGGGATTTAAAAGATATATGGATGTGACACTTGGGTCCATGGTTTACTGGTGGCTTTGACAGTGCTGGGTTAATGACTGAAATTGATCTTGGAGATCTTTTTTCAATGTTAATAACTATGATTTTATGATTTCAGAATTATTTTGATTTTCTGCTGTGAATGCAGTGTGAGACTGGAAGGCTGCTTATATTGTTGGCAGTCTCTGGTTTTGTTCTCTTTTCTTTTTAAAGGGTCATTTTGCATGTGTTTTCTTGCTTCCCAGCCCCAAAATGTATTGTTAGTTTTGTCTGGTAGTCAACGACTAAGTGCACAAACAGCACAAATGTTGGACTGATAGTGCAGGTCACTGAGCTGTCTGAGCATTAAATTAAATTTTACAAGCTCTTCCCTGAATTCCTTGGGTGACTGCTTTGACTTGGGCAATGTCTTGGGTGCATCCAGCATTTCCTCATTTCCAACCCTGCAGGTTGGGGGCCGTGTGCCTGTGCTGGACACGCTGGCAGAGCTCGTCACGAGAGGTCGATCCATCCCAGTGCACCTGGATTACCTGCCCAGGCTGGAGGCCCTGGTGGCTGAAGTGCAGGTGTGGAAGGAGTGTGCAGCAAACACCTTCCTGTGTGAGAACTCTCCGTATTCCCTTCTGGAGGTGAGAGGTGTGGGCTGGGGATCAGCCTGGTCACTCATGCACAGGCACAGGGGCTCAGTGTACACCCAGGAAGGAGCAGTAAATATTAAATTTATTTGCAGATTTGCTTTAGGATTACATGAACTATTTTAATAGCAACTTTTGTTAGTGATGTATACTTCTAATAATAGTTTTAAACTTCTAAAATGCTTAAGATTTAGCTATGTTTTCTCTATTCTTCTTACTCAGTGGCTAACAGGAGCAGTCAGTGCCAGTGTCTAACATTTGCCAAATGAATATGGGAATACTGACAAATTTGTGGCACTTCATCCTTTGCTGCCTCTCCTTACTTCCAGTAGATCTCCCAAGCTGAATATTGCTGGTTTTAACCAGTGCATCAGGTGCAGGTGAACAGGTTCCTACCTGCTCCATCCCCCTCAGGATCAGGTGGGGCTGTGTTTGCCACTCCTCTGGAGCTGTGGCTGTGTCACTGCTGCAGTCCTTGAGCAATGTACACTCTGCCCAGCACTGAGGCCCTCTGAGCCCCCTCCTGTCAGGAGACAGGAATGTAGGGCAGCTCCTGGAATCTCTGCTCTTTCCCAGGGTTTGCAGCTTCAGTCCCGTGGAGGCTCTTGGGCTTGTTGGTTTTCTCTGTCTCCCAGTAGTCTGGGTGAAATACAGGGTTTTTTTGGGTCTGGCTGTTTTACAAAGCTGAAGTTGCAGCTTTTCAGTTCTCCCTACCTTCCAGATAACCTCATCCTAATCCCTCAGATCTTTGACAGAATAACTGCAGGAACCCTTGTTCTCACCAGTTACCTGTGGCTGCATCCTGGCAGGAAGGTGCATAAGGAGCAGTGCAGGTGTAACACTGCTGTTGTGTTCCTCAGGTGTTGTGTCCCTGGTGTGACATTGGGATGCTCAGTCTGAAGAGGAAGCAGAAGAAGCTGAAGGAGCCAGTGCCAAGTGGCAAGAAGAAAAGCACTAAGCTGGAGACACTGAGTGACCTGGAGCGGGCGCTCTCCGAAAGCAAGGACACTGCGTCTGCGGTATGTGATCACATCTTTCCTAACTGGAATTTCTTCTGAATTGCTTGAATCCCTGTTTGCCTCCCATGCAGGAGTGTGGCAGAGTGCTCTGCAGGATTTCTGGGTCTGCACTTTTCTGTGTTTGCTTCAGACTTCCCAAAATTGCTTTTGATGGAAACAACACGTGTGGCTTTGTGCATTAAGCAGCTTCATGGTTTGCTACAGTGCCTGTAGCCAAGCAAAGCACAGGAAAACAAAAAATGGAGACCTGTTTTCTCCTACCATACCTAAACCTTATTAAAAATGGGATAGGGTTTGCCCAAGTCTGATCCTTTCAAAGAACACAGTAACCAGCACCATTTGCAATTCAGACAAACTCTCTAAATAATTAAAGAAAGCCTCATGTGTTATGGAGTCACTGAAACACTGCACTGGGTGGAGCAGACTCAGTTGCTGGTGGGGAAGAGCTTCATTCCAGCAGACCTAGTGCAGAGCCTCTACCTGGGCCAGGTAATGATGTCCTGTGGCTAATGAGATGCAGGAGGGGCTCATTGGGTGGGGCTTGAATGTAATTTATTGTGGGTCATTTAAGTTTTAACCTATGGCAACTACTCGAAACTTGTACTTCCAGTGCTTTGGTGTTGGGCTCTCTTGTCTGAACCCCAGGGCTGGAGCAGTGTCCCTGTTGAGTCCCTGTTGTGGTGCTGTGGGGACAGGCTGGGCCCTGGGCCACACTCAGCCCTCTGTGACTCCAGCACCCCTGGCTAAGGAGACCCAGGGCACTGCCAGGGGCTGCAGCCAGGAAAGGGAAGTCATTCAGTGTGGCAGGGTTTGCTTCTGCCAAGAGGAACCAGAACCTTCCCACACTCCCAACCCAGCTCAGCACCTGTGTGCACATTGGAATGTGCAGTGCCCCAGTCCCATGTCTGCCCAGGATGGACACAGCTGTCCCATTTTTCCAGAGCTGATTTCAGTCCAGCAATTATGCTTGAAAGCCATAGTGTGAGAAAGAACCACTTTGTATATATTTATAAACCCTCCTCAGTATGTTTATATACATTATAAAATGCATAGAATTAATTAGTTGCAGCTGGTTTGAACAGCCTTTATGCAACTGAAATATATTGCTGTCTTTATAGGAGCTAGTGCTAAAGATTGCAGAAAAAAGGATCATGAGCATCTGCAGAGGGTAAACAGCACATCCAGGGTACACCTGAACTTCACCTGCTCTTCACCATCCCCAGAGCAAGTTTATAGGTCAGGGCATGGCCCTGAGCACTGGGCAGTGTGTACAAAGTGAGGGTCAGAGGTACATTTGCATTTGTGAAAAGTGCCCAGGAAGCTTTTCTGAGAATCCAGAGTCAGACTGTTCAGAGACACATTCCCAGAGCAGTGTCTGCAATCCAGACTTGCACTGCTTTGGGATTTGTGCTACCTAAAGGCAGACCATGTTTTTGTAGTACAAAACACAAAAGCTTGGAACAGAGAAGGGTTTTGGAACTATGTTTTTACAAAGGGTTAAGGTTTTTCTCTCGGGGCCTCATGAGAAAATGGAAAGGAATTGAAGTCACACCACTGCACATCCCCACTGCTGCCCCTCCAGTCCCGTTTGCTGCCCCACTGCTCATCCCCATCCTTGCTTCATTCATGCCCTGGAGACTGGCGTGTCTGGAGGGTGATGGAGCAAGGGCACCCTGTTTGTTACAAGCAGTGTTCCCTTGGAGATGCCATCCTTTGGCTCCCTTTCAGATGGCCACGCTGGGAGAAGCCCGGCTGAGGGAGATGGAGGCGCTGCGTGCCCTGCGAGCAGCCAACGAGGTGAAGGTGCTGTCGAGCGAGGAGGACGCCGAGCTCAAGGTGTGTCTGTGCCAGAAGGAACCCACTGCTTCCATGATCCAGTGTGAGCTCTGCAGGGGCTTCTTCCACACCGGCTGCGTCCCTGTGGCCGGCGCCGCGCCGGGGCCGCGCGTGTGGCTGTGCCCGCACTGCCAGCGCTCCAAGAAGCCGCCTCTGGAGAAGATCCTGCCGCTGCTGGCATCCCTGCAGCGCATCCGCGTCCGGCTGCCCGAGGGGGATGCCCTGCGCTACATGATCGAGAGAACTGTGAACTGGCAGCACAGAGCACAACAAATGTTGTATTCAGGGAATCTAAAACGCATCCAGGACAAAGTTGGCTCAGGATTACTGTACAGCAGGTGGCAAGGCCCAGCGGGCCAGCTGCCAGAGACAAACAAGGTGAGGCTGGGCCGGGGCACTGGGAGATGGGGTCAGCGAGGGCAGGGGGTGATGCTGCTCTGGGTTTGGGTCTGCTGTTGCTCCCTGCAAATCCTGACAAGGCAGAGGGTTTGTTCCTGCTTTCCAGCTGTCAGGAGCTGGGTCCTGCTGTGCCCCTCAGCCAGGATGAGCGTGTGCCCCAGCAGCAGCTTCGTGTTGCCTTCTGCTGGAGTCCAGGACCTATTCCTCCCAAAGAGCCTGTTTTTCCCTCTCCTCTTCCAGCTCCTGTGTTCTGCTGTGACAACAGTAATGACAGAGCTGCTGAGCTATCGTTTCTGGAGTGCTCACTATTCAGCTGGTCTTTATATTCTACAAGTATTCAAACAGAGTTTTAAGTGTTGAGAATTACTGACAGAGGCACAAACTGTCCTGTGCTTTACCAGCTTGGCTCTCAGACAAGGTTGTTTTCAACAAAGGGTCTTCGTCCTTTGCTGCCTCTCCTCACTTCCCCTAGACCTCCCAAGCTGAATATTCTGCTCATATTGCTGGGTTTAGCTACAGCAGCTGTTTCAGGTGGGGTAGTCAGGGAGTTTCTCTTTTTTCAGTGAAGATCTTTCAGCAAAAAGCACACATAAAGAAGGAAAAAAGATATTTTTCCTGAGATAACAAATGCAGAAAAAATACCAGAAATCAAAGCTCTGTGCTGTATAAAGAATATTAAACACCCCAAAATGGAATGTTGCTTTTACATTTTGAAATATCTTAGTTTTGCTAGTCCGGTCCAGTTACAGTTAGGCTGTGTTTCTGTTTTTGCACTCACTTATGTTAAAATGTAAAACATGCCTGACATGTTTTATATACATATACACAAGAGTGTAATAGCTGCTTCTCATTCATCCAGCTCTGCCCATGGCTCGTGGACCAAATTTTTCAAGCAGGCAAGTCAAGATACAGAAATTAAAATATATTTAGGTATCTCTAGGTATTTAAGATAATTTTTCTGGTCATTTAGGTCTGAAAGTATCATTTTACTAGTTTAGCTGTAAAGAACTGCCCAAGATTTTGGAAATGGAAGTTGATGTTTCTGCCAGAAATTGAAACAGTGAGTTTAATTTTATTTGCATGATGGTATTAGCTCTGTGTGGAACTGTGAGGTTCCTCCCACCTGAGCAGTGTAACCATTTCTGAGACGACTGGACCTTAAGTCAGTAAACATTCCAAATCAGGGTGTTTGTGGCTGAGCTAGTCCAGGTTCTTGCATTGTTCTGCATTTCCCAAATCAGAGGTCCCTGGCAAGCTCAGTGGAAGGGCTCCTGGCCAGGTGCCTCTGCCTGGGTCCCTCTGAGCCTGAGCCAGGCCCCCAGTGCACCTTGGCACAGGTGTCAGCTGAAACTTCAGTTTCCATGGATTTGAGGTGGTTTTCTGGTGAATCCAGTGTCTCACCAAGGCTGACCTGTCCTGTCCTGGTTCTGTTTTCCCTGTCACCTGGGCTAATTCAGCACTCACTTCCCCCACAAGAAGCTCTTCCAGTAACCACTGGAGTTGGGCTGCTTTGACACTGGCCAAAGTGAGGAATGTGGGTGAGTTTGAAAAATTCCCTTGAGAGCAGCAGTGGGAATTGATTAGAGCCACATTCTGCAAGGGGCCCAGGCACTTGGGTTAGTGAGGCACAGGGGGTTGTGGAAGGTTCCTGGTGAGATGCCCCTGGCACTGACAGGAGGTGCAGGGTTTGCTCTTGGTGTGTCCCTGCCTGGGCAGGGCAGGGCAGGGCTGCAGGCTTCTGAACCATGGCAGTGAGATACAAGATTTCAATAGCTGTGAGACAAACAAGTGTTGATCCTATCAGCAGTTATTTTGCATTTCAAGCTCCACCTTTAGTGAAGCTATCTGTGTTTTGTTTTCCAGGTGTCCCAGACAATTGGAGCAATGTCATTTTCCATGCCTCATGACTGGGATAACAGAACTGTGTATTTGCATTCTCCATTCTCTACAGGACAGCACTGCATCCCACTTCATGGTTTGTAATCTTCACTTTGGTTTGGGGGATTTCCCCTGCCACTTCCTTTTTTCTCTCCTGTGTTTGGTGGGGCAAGGAGGGTGTCCTGGTCACCAGGAGGTGGCTGAGCAAGCCTGTGACTACATAGGTGGTTGTTTCTCCATCTCCTCAGCAAGTTTGGAGCTCAGTGTCCAGCTTTGGCAGAGGAGTGCATTGCTCAAGAACAGAAATTTCCCATGTGTAATGAAAAGGTGTGGCAAAATGGGTTGAGGAATCAGGAGAGCTGGCCTCTTCCCACAAGAGCAGCTGCCCTGGGCTGGGCCCCAGCCGAGCTGCAGAAGGGGGAGGGAAAAGGGAAGGGCCACTGGAAGTGTAGGAGGCAGATGGGAACAGCAGGGATGTGGTGCTGGAAGCTGTGGGATATTTAATGCACAGGACATGAGTCCATGTGAGCACAGCTGTCAGAGACTGGAGCTGCCCCAGCCCCCGTGGGGCTGCTCTGCTGGGGTCACTCAGCACAGGCTCTGGACCATCCTCACCTCAGACTTGGTGGGTTGGACTAACAGACAAGCTGTGAATTGCATCATTTTATGACTGTGACAGAAATTATTTATCATTTCTTCCTTCCTCATACATAATGCTCCAGGGATACAAGTCTAGACTTACCTTCATGTCTGTGCAGCTCAGTCCATACCAGTGTTAGAGAAGCCAATTCAGTGGAATGTTACAGTTCACATCAAACAAGGCAGTTCTTTGTGTCACCAGGTTTATTTTTCATGTTTGAGTTGTAGTGTATTAACAAGCAGTTATTTATACAAAGATTTTGGCCTCCCCAGCTGGGACTGTTTCAGAGCCCTCCATGAGCTTTGGAGCCAGTAGCATCAGTAGAGCAGGGCCTTGCCACCAGGCTCATCCTCTCAGCCCTCCTTCCTCTCCTCTCATGGCTCCCTGTACAGATCTCACTCACTTTGTTCATATCACCCTCTTGTTGGGTGGTGAGGGGATTGGCTCCCAAAGCAGGACAATTTGCCAGGAATGATGGCAATGCCTTATCCTTGAACCTGAAGGGAATGAGGACATGGCAGGGTGCTGAGCCACAGTGCAGGAACTTCTGTGCAAGCCTTTATCTTTTCTTTTAACCCTGCTGTTAAAAATGAGCAGTCAAGAGGGAGCAGATAAGAACTAACTCATACACATTTAAAGTATTTCACCATTTTTTTGTTGTGCTACCAGATTTTTCATTATCTGTGCAGTTCTTGTCACTGAAGAATTCCTGCTGTGTCTCCTTGTCTTTCACAATAGTCATTAGCACTGAGCTGGATGAGCTGATGATGGAAGCCCAGCTGCTGCAGGTTTCTTTGCCTGAGATCCAGGAGCTGTACCAGGCCCTGTTCACGAAGCAGAGCCCTGCCCTGCAGCCGGAGCAGAGGTCACCCAGTGCAGCCACAAGTGAGAAGGCAAGTGTCCAACAGCAGCACTGAGCTGGGCCACCCTGGGGAAGGGCTCTGCCTCAGCCCTTGGGCTTTACAGGGGTTTATGTGTGGGGCTGCATTTCCATGAAAACACATTTTCCTTGTGGAAAGGAGTCAAGAAGTCAATAAGAAATGAGTTACAAAATACTGAATACAATTTGTGGCCTAAACATTTTTGAAATTTAGATATGTGTTTGTGGTCAGTCTCTGTACTTTAAATACATCTGTCCTGATTTCATAGAACTGCAGAATCCCAGACTGCTTTGGTTTGGAAGGGACCTTAAAGCTCATTTTCTTCCACCACTTGCTGTGGGCAGGGACACCTTCCACTGCACCAGATTGTTCTAAGTCCCATCTTGGCTTTGAACACTTGACTCTTGTCCTGTGTCAGGGCTTTCCAAGGGAGCTGCTGTGAAAGATTTGGGCTCAGAGGCAGGAAATGAGGATGGTTTTGTCTCTGAGTTCTGTCCCTGGGGCCTGACCCTTCCCTTGGCTCCTCTTTCTCATCTCACGCTACTGAAAATGCAGCACTGTCAAACACTTAAACTTGTAGTTAAACCTATTCTTAAAATCAGGGTATGGAATAACAGGATAATGGATGGTAGCTGCACACTTCCAACCTCTCCAAAATGTCTTTCCCACAGAATGAGTGTTGCCGAGGGAAGAAGGATGGGATTGGTTACATGGAGAGAAAGCTGAAGCGGCGTTTTGAGAGAGAGAGCTTCTGTGGTGAGAAGAGAGCGAGAGTAAAAAAGATGAGAACACCCAAAAAGAAGAAACTGAAACTGAGTCATTCAAAGGATGTGTGCAGTAACAAACTGGAGAGAGAGCGGGAGCGGCTCCTGGAGCTGCAGCGTTCCAGTGACAGCCACCTGCTGGCCTCAGACACGTCGTTCTCAGAGCAGGAGGACTCCGAGGATGAGGATGCCATCTGCCCAGCTGTGAACTGCCTCCAGCCCGAGGGGGATGAGGTCAGGAGGGGAACACCTACTGTGGCATCCTGAGTGCTGGGCCCTGGGACTGTTTGACTGCAGAAAAGCTGTTCATGAGGAGAGTGGGAGGCCCTGGCTAACCCAGGGTTGGTGTCTGTGCAGCTGGGATGGGCAGGACCGACTCCAGCTGCCCTGGGGCACCCATGTGGCATCAGAACATCTGCACCCCGTGAGAGGGGGCAGCTGGGGCCGTGCAGATGCTGTGCCCATGGCTGCTCTTGGGATACAGCTGAGGGTGGGGGCAGTGCCTGGGGCTCTGCTCAGGCCCATCCACTTGGAAATGGAGAAGAGGGACTTTGAGTCTCAGATAGGTGGGAAAGCAATGGGGAGATAAGGGAGGGGAGCACAGTGAATATCCAGCACCAGCCAGCTGTGGAACATTTCTCATGTAAATAGACCAGGAGCCCCAGGATGACCCAGGAGTGTGGGGGGACTTTGCCTGGCCCTGCTCTGACCCCTGTGTCTGCTCTTCACCAGGTCGACTGGGTCCAGTGTGATGGCAGCTGCAACCAGTGGTTCCACCAGGTGTGTGTGGGCATCTCCCCAGAGATGGCAGAGAAGGAGGATTACATCTGCACCAGCTGCGCCGGGAAGGACGCCCAGTACCGAAAGTAAAACCCCCATAAACCCTTCAGGACTCGAGTAAAGAAGGTTCCCAGTTTTCCAGTTAAGCCACAGGGGCTGGTTTAAAAACCAGATTGCAAATGGTGCTACTTCTATCCTTATGGGATCATTTTCCAGAACTCAAAACAATTTTTGACACTTTTGTATTTTCCCTTGATCTGTTTGTGGTTGTTGAGGTTTGAGATGCTGACTGTTTGCAGGGGTTTCCACTGATTGGGAAGGCATTTGACATATGCACCTTTATTGTACAGCATTCAGTTACCTCTGGGATTTACTGGCATATTTAATTCAGCTTGGTTTGGGTGCAAAAACAAACAAACAAACAAAAAAAAACCCCTGCACCATGAATTTTCCAATAATCCTCTTTTGAGGAAATCCCTGTTTACTCTGTTAACTCTTTGGAGACTTTAGTTTTTTTCCACTTTGTTTTTCGTAGACTAGGTTTATTTATCTGAGCAATAACTTCTATGTCTGGTTTCAGTGACTGGAATGACAACTGAACAGCGTGTTGCTTCTAGCATTGGTTGATGTACAGACAGCAAATGTTAGATCCTAGTGTCACTGAGGGCCCTGTGATGTAGAAGACAGGAAAAAAAAAAATCTGTAAAGTAATTGCCACAGCTGTATTTTGGCTTTCTCCTTTTTTGGGTAGCTTGTATCAAATGTTGCAGTTTATATTGTGGAATAAACCCCTGGTTATGTTATAAAATTAAATGTTGGTGTTTTTAGAGAGTTTGAAATGCAGTTTTATTTCCCTCTGAATCCACATTGTATCACTGGATTCTCTTAGCCAAGAAATAATCACCTTCCAAAGAAGTAATGCAGAAGCTGGGTGGTTCTTGTCTGTTCAGGTTTGGAAGGAGGAGGGAGGTCAAAATGTAACACCAAAAAGAAAAAAAACAAAAACCAACTTTTTCAAGATTTTTGCAAAGCTTTTCCAAAGCTGAAATTATTTGCAGGTCGAGTGCATGAAGAATTGAAGGTACAATTTGGGACTTGGCAGGGGCAGGAATGGGGGGTTCACACAGGACACAAAGGTGTGGAGCAGCTTCTCCTGCCAGCCCTGGCCAAGCTTGCAGCAAAGGAGGGACCTTAACTCATGGCCCAGGCTGGTGTCACAGTGGCCTCTGTCAGGGAGCTGGCTCTGCACAGCCCAGGCTGGTGGCCACAGCAAGCTCTGCTCTGCCTCTGGCTGGACTCCTGCAGCTGCTTCCACCTGCATTCAGCCCAGAAGTCTGAGGAGCAGGGAGATTTCTGCTTCTCCCAGAGGCTGTTCAGGGCTGGGGCACTGCAGGCGTGGCACCGCGGCGCTGCCGCAGGAGACCGGAGCTCTGAGCAGCACAGCTTGGCTGCTCAGGCCCACAGGGCACTTCCACAAGGGGCTGCACCCAAAATCCCTCAGACACCAAGGACTGCAGCAGAACACAGCTGGAAGTGGCTCCAGGACCTGCCAGAAATGGAACTCCTGGAGCCCAGGGAGATGGGAGGGCTGGAGATGTTTGTCTCAGCAGGGAGAGCGCTCTCCATGACAGCCTGTCCTCACCAGAACCGTGGTGGGCTTGGTGTTCCCTTCACTCATCACCAGGAGGAATTTCCTGGTAAGTTTTTTCCCTGTTGGTTTTACTTCTTTTCCCATGGGCAGAAGAGCACAGAATCACTGGGGTAAGGCAGAGCCTTGGGACATCTGTGGCTGATAGTGGCACAGAGGGTCTGTGGGTGGGATCAGAACTGTGCAGGAATTTGGTCCCACAGGGGTTTGGTTAGGTGTTTGTTTTTTTAAACATTAATTTTTGACTGTTAAAAGAATATTCAGCTGGGCCCAAGTGATGTATCTGAAAGTGCTGGGGTGGGGGAGAGCTTTGAGCCCATGTACATGAGTTTTGTCTGTGCTTCCATGGTACAATTGGTCCTTTTTATTTAAGTACCAAAAGGATGCTTTGAGAAATGTTTTGGTTTTTTTTTCTTTTTTTTTGCTTGGAAGAGTCTTTGTGCAATGCTGAGATAACAGTCTGAGCTGGGGAAAATCACTGCTCTGTAATAACTTCCTTTCAGAGGGGACAGACAGACAAACTGGAGCTGGAGCTGGAAATGGAGCTGGCACAGAGTCTGATACAGCTGAATCATTACAGATCTTCCTTTGTGTCCCCTTTATTTATTTTTTTCCATTGAAGAAATGGCTGTTTATCAAAAAAGTGCCAGAGGAAATGGGATGCAGTTAAGTTCATCATGGAGATTCCGTACAGGACCAACCATTGTCAGTTTGGGGACTTGGGGGGTCAGAGGAGACTTCTGGGGTCCCAACAGCAGCATTTATTATCAGGATTATTGGCTGATATTGGAGTGCAACTTTTTGGAAATTATTGAATTGTTACTTGGAATTTTTCAAGAAATGGAAACCTGAGTTCTTGGGGAGATCTGTGCCTGCAGCCCAGACTGCTGAAGGATCCCTGTCTTATTTCCTGCTGGAGCTGTGACCACAGTGGCTGGAGGCTGGAAAAGGTGACAGTGTCTGCAGTGCCACAGACTCTGCCCTTGGGTCTCATCCCCATGTGGATGCTCAGAGTTGATGAAATTGGGGTTTGACTTCTGTTAAACAAAACAAGAGAGATTTGTTCAGTTTGGGGTGGGCTCTGCTGTGGTGCCCTTTGCACATTCCTCATCCTCAGCGAGGGTGACAAGGGCAGAACTTGCTCAGAGTCTGGCAGGATGAGCTGCCCCTTTCACCCCTCCTTTTGTGCATCCCAGATTTCCAAAGGCTAAGCCAGAACAGGAAAAAGGTCTCTCTCACCTCATTCTCTTGCTTTTTAAAATTTTAGTTATTTTTATAATGTAGCAACCAAGTACATCAAACCTCCCTGGATTGCTCACATCCTAATTATTTAATAAGAATAGTTTATAGCTTCTACATAAGTTTAATCATAACATGGGACAAAAATGAAATTAAGTAACCCTACCTGTGCTTTTCAGGCTGAAAATTGTGGTTTAAAGCCTGCCTGTACTGTGTGCCAAGACCCTGAGATTGTACCTGTTGTGCCACCTTTAGTCTGTGGGATGTACCCTGTGTTGTGTGGTACCCCAGGAGCATCAGAACAGCCCAGTGTGGTCACCCAGCACCAAAAACTCACCCAAGGGAAGAGGCAGGGTTTTGATTCCACCGATTTAGGTGCTACAGAGATGCTCCAAGGGGCATTGCTCCTCAGCTCTGGAGCTGGGGGTGTTCACCTGGAGAAGAGGAGGTTCTGGAGAGATCTTAGAGCCCCTTGCAGGGCCTACGGGGGCTCCAGGAGAGCTGGAGAGAGACTTTGGACAAAGGACAGAGGGACAGGACAAGGGGAATGGCTTCCACTGCCAGAGGGCAGGGATTGATGGGATGTGGGGAAGAGATTCTTGGCTGTGAAGCCCTGGCACAGGTTCCCAGAGCAGCTGTGGCTGTCCCATCCATGGAAGTGTCCAAGGCCAGGCTGGACAGGGCTTGGAGCAGCCTGGGACAGTGGGAAATGTCCTGCCCATGGCAGGGGGTGGAACTGGATGGGCTTTCAGGTCCCTTCCAGCCCAAACCAGCCTGGGATTTTGGGATTCTGTGAGCTTATCCTGTGGGTGCAGAACATGGAATTCACTCAAAGACTCTCCATCATCCAGGCTTTATGGAAGATAAAACCAGCATTGGAGAGCATTTGCTGTGGGTTTGGGCAGCTCAGGGAGTTGGGGCTTCCAGCAGGAGTTCAGCTGCCAGGACCCTGCCAGGGCACACTAAACACCAAGAAATGGGAATGTTTTGGCTGCAGGCAATGTGTCTGTAGGACACAGCTACATGTGTCACACAGGATTCAGGAAGGAACCATCTCCAGAATGCACACACAGGAACATCAGGAGCTGAGATGGCTCTAATCTGAATCTAGAAATGAGTGTGCTGTCCTGAGAGAGTGACTGAAGTGCAGCCCTGACAAATGCATTATCCTTCATTCACAAGGGAGCAAATCTCATACTGAGAGCTCTCCTTGAGGATGTGAACACCTCAGTCTGTGAAGAAACAGCTCCTCACCAAGAGCATCATCAATGGATGATAATTATAGTCTGTCAATAAAAGTCTGGAAGAGGAGATAAAGCAGCCACAGAGAAGAATGCAACTGCAGGTTCAACACTCAGCTGCTCACAGAGACAGACAAAACTGGGATCAGGGAGTTCCTGCAAAAAGGCTTTGGGTAGAAGGAACAAGTAATTTATGACAAAAAGAAAAGCCTGTGTGATCATGTCAGACTGCCAGGTCCAAAATTCTGCTTACAGAGAGGAAGGTATGCTGCAAGGTGGTTGAAAAGAAATAGTGATGTACCCTAAATTCAGGGGTGCAGCTTCACAAAGGTTCCTTGTGCACCTCAGTTTTTCAAGTTCTGAAAAACTGCTTACAGTAGTGTTTTAAAGGATTTTAGCTGTTTGTTTAATCATAATCCTGGGCCAGATTTTATTTGTTTATAGATAGATATCTGTGTGTGTGCTTGTCCCTTGAAATCTGTGAGAGCTTCTAAACCCCTGTCTAAAGCACATGGCATTCACTTAAGAGTCATTCAGGCTTTATTGAAGATAAAACCAATATTGGAGAGTGTGGGTCAAGTGTTTGGGCTTCTTTGGTATCAGGATTTTGGCTTTTCATGTTTTTGTTGCTGTCTGGAATTTTAACTAAGCAGGGGACAGGCTGAGCTAGCACCTTCTAACTCAGGCTGATCCTTTGCCTGCTCCATGTGCTGCCCTGATATTTCTTGGGGGTTTTTTGCTGGTTCCAGTAGTCCCATGCCACCTTCCTGTGGGTCTTCCTTGGAATGGGTCTGTGGGAGGAGCTCAGAGCTGTGCTTTGAGCTGAAACAGCAAAGGGAGAAACAGATTTCATCATAAAATACCTTTCCATACAAAGAATATCTTTATGTGGTGAGGGAACTGTCCTCCCTAAAGAAGGTCAGAAGAAGGGATGACAGAACTGGAATTGGGCTTGGAGACAGAAGTATTTGACCAGGAAGCTCTGAGTTGTGACTTTGCATGAGGGATCCCTGCAGAAATCTGTGAAGAGCCTGTGCAATACCCAGATGGGTGGGAATTCCAACCTGGAAAAGCCTGAAAGACTCAAATAAACAGAGTTTCTGCAAATACAGAAGAATGGATCAGCACATTCAGAGTGGTCATGCATCACTTCAGCTAAAAGGAGGATGGACCAGACTGGCATTGCTCTGGGATACCCCTCCTCTCCCTAAACCTTGTCCTCTTTATTTGCAGTGTGGTTGTAAGGCAGAGGAGACAGTTGGCACTGTGATAATGTTTGTCCCTTTTTAACAGATACTTGCAGAGCTGTGTCAGATCTGATGCTGGCACTGATAACCAGTGACAGCTTGGTGTGATGGAGCCAGAGAATCATGGACTCAGTTGGGATGGAAAAACCCTCCAAGACCATCCTGTCCAACCATTCCCCCAGCACTGCCATGTTCACGACTCACCCACGTTCCCAGGGGCCACATCCACACGTATTTTGAACACTTCCAGGACTGGTGACTCCACCACTGCCCTGGGCAGCCTGTTCCAGGGCCTGATCACCATTTTGGGAAGAAATTTTCCCTCGTATCTGACCTGAACCTCCCTTGGAGCAACTTGAGGCTGCTGCTTCTTGTCCTGTCCCTTGTTGCCTGGGAGAAGAGATCTGGACCTCCTGCCTCACTGATTTTGGTGCAGCAGCTCACTTGTGTTTCCCACTAAGCCGAAATCCTGGGACAGTGCAGAGATGAGTGATGGCCCTGGGCTTGCAAAATATGTATTTATTCCTCCAGCAGAAGCAGTATTTTGGATTGGGAAGAACAAGAGAGAAAAAATTCCCCTTGCAGAGACCTCTCTGGGGCCAGCAATGACAGAGGGATGGGATGAGCTCCCTGACTGTGCCACTCAGGGCAGGGCCCAGTCTGAGTTGAGCAGAATGGGGAAATGTGCCCTTCTCCTGCTATAAAAATCCCAGACTGTCATGGTTGTGGAGTGCCTCTGGTTGGGAGTGATCTCTGCTGTCCAGTCTGTCTGCTCTGCAGGGAGAGCACGGTTTGTTTGCATTATGGGAAGTCCTGGGCATGGCCTGAGCCACTGGTCCTGTTTGGGGGGAAAGACAGGGCCCACCAGCCCAACTTCTGCAGAAGGAAATCGAATTTTGTGTGTGGGAAGTTTGTGTGACTGAGATGGGAATCGATTCTTCCTCCACAGCTGCCCAGGCTGTGGCTCAGGTGAGCACAGGGGAGTTTCCAGAGGCACTTTGTGTCTCCTCTGCTGTCTTTGCTGATGTGGAGCTGCCTGGGCCTGGAGACTCCAGTGGGGCTGGGGGTTGGTGCTGGGCAGGTGGGTTCTGCCCCTGGGGGTTCTGTTGCTGATCCAGCCCCTGTGCTGGCAGAGGGGAAGGGCTGGAGTGGGGCTGGAGGATGGAGGGACAGCAGGACACCCACTGAGCCTGCAGGGAGCTGAATCCAGGCTTGGGTTTGTGTAGGATCTCAAGCTTCCCCTGCTCTTACAGAAAATCTTTGACTCAGGATTGCAAAAGTTACATGCATGGAATTGCAGAATCCCAGACTGGTTTGGGTTGGAAGGGACCTTAAAACCTATCTTGTTCCACCCCTGGCTGTGGGCAGGGACACCTTCCACTAGAACAGGTGGCTCCAAGCCCCATCCAGCTTGGCCTTAGACATTTATTATTTAGAACAACACTAAACCCCAAATACTCCTGGTGGCAGCACATCAGTGAGCAGGTGCTCACTTGATAAACTCCAGAGCTTTCAAACAGGAGGTGTTGAGGGCAAGGAGAGCCGTCCATCACCATGACTGGAACATTGATGGGCTCTCAGGGGAAAGAGGTGTTCCCCAAGATGTGTCTAAGTGTAAGAGAGGGTGACTAAACATTGCAAGGGGCTTGTGTTGGAGTCCCCATGCCTGGAGGTGTCCAGGGGATGACTGCACAAAGCACTCACGGCTCTGGGCTGGTGACAAGGGTGGTCCTGGAGGGCTTTTCCAATCTGAAGGATTCTGTGATTCTCTGAATGTGGCTGCCAGGCTCACCTCCAGTCCCTGGTACTCGACTGTGCCTGTAGACAAATTGCTGACACTCCTGAGGGCTTAATGATGAAATCATTACTGGATACAGGAAACCTCACAGTTTTTTTCCCCCAGCGTGTGGGAACTGCTATCCCCATCCCAAAACACAATTCCATCACCATCCCCCAGGTAAGAGGCCCACTTTGTATAGGTCAATGCTGCTTTTTAATACTTGTAATGCTTTGTAAAATTGCTTATACTGCCTAAATAAACAGCTGCAGAAAACACAGGTGGGCTCCTCATGGCTCACACTGGTGTTCACCACATCTCTGTATGGGAAAAGAGATTATGAGGGATTCAAGGCTTTTCCTCCCTCTGATGGGGTGTCCCTGCTCTGGGGTCCCTGTGGGGCTCCAGGTGTCCCACAGGACCCTGGGCACAGCCTCAGTCCCCTGCTCCCCCAAGGGACCACCCAAGATCCCTAAATGCTCCTGGAGGAAAAGGACAAAAGTCAGAGGGTCCACAAAAAATCGAAGTTTCATTAGTAAATCACACACTTACCATGGAAATTGCTGTGTTAATCCCTGAGCTACTATGTAAGCTCATGGCAGTGGGGTTTGGGTAAAGGGGTAAGAGGAAAAGGAAGAGAGAGAGGAAGAGATGAATTAAAAAGAGGAAGAGAGAGATCAATCAATCAAGCAATCAATCAATAGTCCCGGTTCCAGCACATTGATCCTGCTGTCGGGTGGGGCCGATGGGATGTCCAGGGTTCTGCTTGGGGGGTTTCCATTTTCTGGGCAGGTTTCCCAGGTTTCTCTCTTTCCATGCCGATGAGTTTTCCTCACAGTCCCTTCATTCGGGCCCTGCTGGAAGCGGCTCAGAGGCTTTGATGGTGTTGGTGTACAGCCAACCTCGCTGCTCGCTGGTGCCGCACCGGGCTGTGCTGGTCCCCAGGAGCTCCGACAAGGAGGTTTGTCCCAGAGAAGGCTCCCCTGTCCCTGCTCACGGGCTGTTTGTCGCTGCCAGTCCTTCCCGAGCCGAGCCGGGCCGTGAGGGCCATTCCCTGCCCGGGATGGCCGCGGTCCGCCGCGCCGCCAGGGGGCGCTGTGCTCGGGGCCGCTCCCTGCCCCGGGATAGCCGCGGTCCGCCGCGCCGCCAGGGGGCGCTGTGCTCGGGGCC
>NC_031795.1:910783-997929 GCF_001522545.3 Parus major | reverse complement strand
AGGCTCTGGTGGAGACGCTGACGGGGATCCTGTGCCCGGTGCAGGCGGTGCGAGCCGCTGCTGAGGAGCAGGTGAAGGTGCTGGAGGTGACGGAGGGTGAGTGAGGGCCGCGCTGAGGGGATGGGGGGACCCCAGGCCGCCGCCGCAGCGATTCCCGGTACCGGTGCCTCATGGCTGCGCCTTGGCCTCGGCCGAAACTTCCAGCCTCGTCGCTCGGGCCGGCGGGAGCAGGCGGCTGTGGCTGGCTTCCTGCCGGCTGTCGGTGTGTGAACCACGTCTCTCATGGAATCACAGCATAGCTGGGGCTGAAAGGGACCTTTGGAGATCATTCAGGCCAAGCCCCTGCCCAGGCAGGGTCACCTGGAGCAGGTGACACAGGGACACGTCCCGGTGGGTTTGGAACGTCTCCGGAGAGCGACCTCCCTTGGGAGTTGTTCCAGTGCTCTGCCTCCCTGAATGTAAAGAAGTTGTTCCTCACGCTGAGGTGGAACTTCTTGTGGTTTAGTTTGTGGCCACTGCTCCTTGTCCTGTCGCTGGCTACTACTGAAAAGCGTCTGGCAGCAACCTCTTGGCAAGCGCCGTGGATTGTATGGATCGCTGAGATTCCCTCTGTCTTCTCTAGACTAAACAAGCCCAACTCCCACGGTGTCTGCCCACCAGACAGATGCTCCAGACCCCTCATCATCTTTGTGGCCTCACTCGAGTTCCTCCAGTAGCTCCTTGTCTTTCTCTGGAGCAGCCCCTGTCCCACCGCAGGGCTCGGTGCTCGGAGGGAAGGGCTGGCTCCCGCCTGCAGCGTTGGGGAACTGCTCTGCTCTGGGGGGCAGGAGGGCTCTGGGGTGGTGTGTGAGATCTGGGCACCAAGGAGTGCTCTAAGCTCACCAGGGGTACGATGTGGAGGGCTCTGGGGTGGTGAAGCAGCTAGGCTGTTGCTCTGGGTACCTTGTTCTACCTCAGCTGGAGTCCCCAGGGTTGGTCACATGAGGGGCATGGAGAGCCCTTCCATCTGTAGACCCTGCTCTGCTCCCACAGGGATCCTCTTCACCTCTGGAAGTGTGTCCTGGTGTGTGCCCATGTCCTGCAGGCTGCCATCTGTACATGGTGTTTGTGAGGTTGAGGGTGTCCAGGATGTAGCTGTGCCCTCATTCAGTGTGAAACTCCAGTGACAGAGTTCACTGTCTGTTAATAGAAAGGTGAGGACAAGCAGGACAGTGGAGCTGGATGGCAACTGGCTTATGGCTTTGGAAAGAGAGATTTGAAATGAGCAAACACCCCAAGTTCAAGCAGTGTCTCTAATCATTCCATTACTCCTTTGGCATTTTTATGGTGGCAGTAGGTTAGTTCATGCACTGGCTGCTTTTTCTGTGTGGAAGACACATTTAAAAACCTGTTAATGCTAACACTTTATTTTGCTTCAGCCCAAATGATTGGAGTTTGTAAAAACCACAGGAAGATTTGCAGATGATCTGCTGTGATGGGACTGGAGAGTGCAGCACTGCAACCCCAGGCCTGAAGTTTTGCCTGTGGCCTGGCAGCTTGATGAGCTGGTTGTTTGTGGATTCTCCTGGAAATTTTGCCATACCTTTAGTCTGATTGCAATATTCTGAAGGTGTTCTGTGAAGTGTTTTGTGAACTCTTTCTGCTCCTGAGCTTCAGCTCAGAAGTGTTACCAGAGGCAAAGTGGGAAAGTGTGAGGGTGAGACAGGGTCAAGAGTGGTGTTGCGATTTTGCTGCTCTGGGAGTGAATGCAGGCAAAATGTTTGATAAAATATTTGTTGTTGTGCATTCCCTTAACGTGTTTGTATCACACTCAGCTTAGCTCTTTCTGGCATTACTAGGAATTCTGTGTTGCCTCCACAGCTCTTGGAGTTTTATTGAGTGGTTTGATGACATTGCAGCAGCACAAGTCTGGAAGTGCTGGGAGTGCTTCATTGACCATAGAGCCTTGGCCTTCACTGCTACTGCTTAAGTGGCAGCTTATCCCCAAAGAGTCTGAACCTTCCCACAGTCTGTTTGGGTGACAGATCTCCAGAGAATAATGTTTTCTGACGGTTCTAGGCAATGAACATCCCTGAGGTACCTTTGAGAGCCCAGGATTGCAGAATTGCACCTAGTGGATGGTAGGATAAGAGGAATGGAGTCATTTACCCTTCTATTGTGTCATGGTTTTACAAATCTGCTGAAGTCCCCAATACTTCTCTGTAGTTGTAGGGCCAGAACTCTGAGATCTGGTGCAGGATGTGTCCCTGTGACCTGGAGGGGGCTGCAGAACACCTGCACAAGCAGTTTGACACCAAACTGGAGGGGAGGCAGTTGATGTCCTGAGAGCCCTGCGGGAACAGAGCCAGAGGAATTCGGCAAGGACAAGACTGCACTGCTGGGATGTGGGTCAGGTGCTGCCTGGTTGGGGAGCAGCTTTGGGACAAAGGGCCAGGAAATACCAGTGGCTGGTGAGCTGGACAGGGCCAGCAGTGTGCCCTGGAGGCCACCTGCATGCCAGGCTGTCTGAGCAGGATCAGAGGTGGTGATCAGCCCTCTCCAGTCAGTGCTCCTTAGACCACACCTGGAATACCTGCGAGGTTTTGCTCCCACCCCTGGGATGAGACACAGCAACAAAGGGGAATGAGTTCAGCAAAGGGTCCTGGGTTGGGCAGGGGAATTGCAGCATTCACCCCATGAGGTGATGCTGGGGTTGAGGGGTTTTCCACTGGGGAAGTAAGAGGGTTTTAGGGGTGGGTCTGACAGCAGCTTCTGGTAACTGAGGAGACTGGGGGACACTGAGAGGTGGGAGAGGATGAGGGATAAATGGGCACATACTTGGAACAAGAGGTTCCAACTGGATAGAAGGAGTTTTCTAATCTGATTGTCTGTAAAAGCTGTGTTGTTTCCATCCTTGAGCATCTCCAAGACCTGCCTAGAAATCTGAGCACTCTGATCTAATGCTGCAGATTCTGCTTTGATCATGGGGGTTTGACTGGAAACCTCCTGAGGTCTCTTTCAGGGAATTATTTTGCACACCTTTGATTCCTCCTCTCTTGTACTAGTCAAGCAGCATGGGAAGAATAAGTTATGTTCTTCTTTCTGTGCTGTCTTTGGTATGAAGGTGCTTGCAAAAACCAAGAGGACGAGCTACAGGAATCTGGTGTGTGCCAGCACCATATTATTGAGGTAGAGAAATGTAGACCGTGTGTGTCACAAGTCCTTTAAAAGAGAAAAAAATGTATCATTAAGCAGCATGAAGGTGCTGAAGTGAAGGAGTAGGAAAGAGCACAAGTGTTGGCACTTCTAATGCAAAACAAATGAAAGTAGGGGAAAAAGAGATTGAGGAAGAGCTAGTTAAGGTTACAAAAACTTGAAGTGTTTTACTTTTACTTAAATGTTGCAGAAACAGAAAAGGTTTCAGAGGTGTTTAAAGCCAGCGACTGACTTGGGAAGGTACATTCAGTAGGACTGCAGAAGAGCCAAATTTCTTGTGCTGATGTTGTGATGTTGAGGAGCCTCTACAGGAGACAAGTTGGGGAATCCGTGTCAGATTGAAGCCTGAGTAGAAGCAGTTCCACTTAGCAGTTTGCCATAAACAGCAAGTGCTAAAGAATGGATCTCCCAGAGTTTAGGGGGACTCAGACATTCAATTACTGTGTAAAAGTTGGGCTGTAAAACTTGCCACTTAGGGACCAGCTAAATATTAAGCTGGTAAACATGGGACAGCTTTTAGTGAGGGCTCCAAGGTGAGGTGCAGCTGGGGCTGGTACAGGGGAGGGGGTGTGGGTTTTGCATTGTCTGTTATGGTTAAAATTCAGCAGTTGGAACGAGAAGAGACAGGCACATGAAATTGTTGTGGCAGAAGAATTGTGGGACTCCCAAAAAGCTCTTAGGAAGTTGACTTGCTGAAACTTTTCAGGACAAACAGCTGTTGACTGGCAGGGTCAGGAGTCCCAGGTGAAGCTGAGCTGCTCAGCACATCTGTAAATGATGTGGAACAGAGTGAATAGCAGTGGGACAAAGTTGCTGATAGTGCTGCTCAGTCTGGCCAGTGAGAATCAGTGGCACAAATTACAGGATGATTTCACAAGGTGTATTGAGTGCAGACACAGAGGGTGTAGCTAGCCAGTGTTGGTCAGCAGTGTAGTGTTGGGGGAGGGGGAGACAGTCCAGATAACACCCTAAAAAGTTGTGGGCGGTCCTAACTATTGTCCTTGGGAGAAGAAAACCCATTGTCTGTGTGGAGAGTTCCCTGGAAATACCCAATCACTGCTCTGTCATGCTCCAATAAGCCAAATGGACCGTTAAGGAGGGCACAGAGAACAAAGCCGGCAAATTCCTCATGCTTCCACAGGCAGTGCATGCATTACTGGCCTGCTGCTCTGGCAGGGATCAAGCAGGGCAGCAAAAAGGCAGCACAGACACTCGCAGAGGTGTGGAAAAGCTGCTGTTTTCAAAGGACCTAATCCATTGGCTTTTCTGCCTGGGAAAGGGTTAGCAGAGATGGAGTCCCTGAAATAATAAGCTACAGAGCAGGTGAGTGAGGAGGGATTGTTTGTGGCTTCTCATAAAGCTGAGATCACAGAATCATGGGCTGTCAGGGGAAATGTATCTGAAACAGGCAGAATTAAGCTGTTGCCCCAGTGTGCAAACTGTGGAATTCATCACTGCTGGATGTTAGAAGTAGAAATGGTTTTTAAACGATTTAACATTCCTGGAGGAAAAAAACTCATCAAGAGCAGTTGTACACAATGGTTGGATATAACAGCCACTTCAGGAGCTTCCAAATGCCAGCATTTCCTTGGGGGTGTTGGGGCAGCATTGCTCTGCCCCCACCTCTTTTCCTAAGCTGCTCTCTGCTCTCTTGGGTGGTGTGTGCTGCCCTGTTGTCCAGGCAGGTCTGAGCCAGCTCAGGATGGTTCAGGTGTTCAGAGGATGCAGTCGAGCTCCCTGAAGAAGGTTGGCAGTGGATGTGGCTGGTGCTTGTAGGAGGAGATGAGTGCACAGTCAAAGCCTCTGGAGCAGGCTGAACTGTTCAAGGGAGTCTCCTGTCTGACTCTATACATGTGCTCTGGAGGAATATGGAATGTCTCCTCTGGGTTAAGGATATTGATAGCAGCTTCTTCTCACCATGTCACCCTTTGGCAACTGCCAGACATGTCCTCAGCAGCTCAGTCTCTCACCTGCTTTTGCATCCTCTGTCTGCTGAGGAAATGCACCAATTGGCAGCTTGGGGATGGGAGATGCATTACTGTCGGTCTCTGGAAAGAGGAGAGTTCACCTGGTGACCTTTGTTAGATTTTATCAGAACATAAATAAAAACAATGCCTGAGACTGCAGGGGGAAGGCAGAAAAATGAAAGCTGCAACTGTGGACTGGTGCTGTTGTTGAGTGTCTAACTTGGCTCAACTGTGGTATCAGCATGTTACTGGAGAATTGGGCTTCTGTTCCCTTGATCTGTTCCATTGAGGTAGCACCATGCACCACCCCTGGTGTGCACTACTGCCAGTGTCATATGGCCTGAGGATGATTGCCCAGTGTGCAAAAATGATCTCTTCCTCTAGGTCTTACTGTATTGGAGAACATGTGGAGCCCAGGTCATCTCCAGGAATGGCAGAGCAGGGCAGTGGCACTCTGAGGGGAGTTCATGTCCAGCAGGAGGGCTCAGACTGTTCTGAGTTGGAATGGACCCACAAGGATCATCCAGTCCAACTCTGTTGAATGGCTTCCACCCTACAAAGAGAAGCAGTGTCTGCCATTCAATCATCTAAATTATGTGGATAAAGGGGTTTAATGGCAGCTTCTCAGACAGCTGGAAAACACTGTTCCCTGCTTGCCAGGTTAGATACCAAGTTTGATGTTTTATGGTGAAATATTTAGTTTCTGAGCTGTTGGCTCTTGTGCTCTGGAAACATGGTGGGAGGTGAATGGCTCCAGGCTGGGGAATTGCCTTTCTTTTGCCTGTCTGCCTTATGTGTTTCTTTATGTCCTTTTTGCAAGTAGAAAGGCATCGTAAGGCAATCTTCAGCATGGCTTATGTTGTGACACCTTGTGTGTGAAAAGGCACCTTCAGCTCAGTCCTTCATGAGGTTGTTTGTTGCCAGAAGCTGAGATGTGCAGGTGGCTCTGAAGATGGTGCTGACCCTGGCAGATTGACTCCTGTGTCAGTCTGGGCATGCTGACCCTCTTGTCCATCTTGTTTGAGAATAGTCCTCTAGGAGACAGCTAGTGCTTTGATCTGAATGTGATTTCAGAATGGAAGATTGGCTTTATGGATCTTGTAAATGTTCTTTTAGTATCTCCTCTTCTAGAGCAGGTGGCTCAGCACATTCAGTTTGATGCTTTAAAATTCTGATGATATATTGATTCTCTGATGATGTTTTCATGATACACTTTGCTGTCTGTTCTGTACCAGAACACTTGCAGCTACCATAATGGCACAAAATGTTTTGCATCAATTGTGCTTTCCTGGTTCAGCATATTTTTGCTTATGGTCAGCTCCTTCCCAACATAACTGCTTTAATATGGCTTCAAGAGGGATTTCAGTGTTGCATCAGCTACTCTGTGAATACATGATTTTATGCCATAAACCCAAGCATTGCTTGGAAGGAGAGATCTGAAAAATATAAAGACATGACCACAACATGTGGTTTTGTGCTGCTCTCTTGGCTGTAACTTGAATTGTAGTAGAGCAAGTGATGGGAAGACACGAGTGGAAGTCCTGTGGGTGGATTGAGCTAATTCTTACCAGGAGTAAACTTTAACATTGAACTGATTTGTAACAGGGAAGTTGAAACAAGAAATGGCCACATTGCAACATAAGATGCTGCCTGTGGGGAAGAAAGGTTATTCACAGCAGCAAACACTAGTGTTTGCTCTGTGATGCTGCAGATGAAGTTGAGTGTAGAGAGAAATTGTGAAGAAGGGATTTCAAAGGAGATACTTAAAAGCAGCACAGCTGCTGGAGAAGAGTGACCTCAATCTTTCTCTCTTTTGTGAGAAATGAGGAAATTATGAACGCAGTTTTAGAGGTGTGCTAACAAAAAGTGCTTTTGGAGCAGTTCTTGAGCATCATGATGGAGGATGAAGAAGTTCCTCAAAGCAGCACACGTGTCGAGTGTCAGAACTCTGGCTAAGCATTAGATTCCTGCTTGGTGTTTCCTCCTAGTCTGTCTGCAGATTGCCATCCTGTTCTGTGCTGGTCTGATTTCATGACTGACCCTGCTTTGAGCAGGAGATTGGACTGGGTGACCTCCCGAGGTCCCTTTCAACCCAAGTTGTTTTATGATGATGTTACTGAAAGCCAGTCCTTTGGAAAACATCTGTGCCTGTGTGGCTGAGGACCATGATGCACAAGGGTGGGCAAGTATTGGGTAAAGGGAACTCAGTTTCTAGTGCTGCTCTGGTGGTGGTGGTGGAGATCCAGCCTCTGCAGACCAAGTGTTGCTTCAGTTTGGAGTGTCAGTGGCCATGGAGCCACCTGGATTCACCAGACTGGCTGCAGCTCCTTCCTCCACCTCACCCTGTCTCTGCCCTCAGCAGAGACAACAAAAGGGACCTTTAGCAGCTCCTGAACCAGCTCTGCATGGATGGGCTGAGCTGGACTTGGTCAGTGCTGACCCACTTCAACAAGGCAGGGAGGTGCAAAGATGCAGTAGAAACTTCTGCTCATTTATTCCTTCCTGCTTGCTTACTGGTAATTTTTGGTTTCATGTTGGCGTAGTTTTGCAAAAATGTTGAAGGTGAAGAGGTTACATAAACTGGTTACATGGTAGATAGAGCTTGTTGTGGAGGAGGAGAGTTTGATTTTATTAATACTGAGGTTAAGTGAAAGGAGAAGCAGAGCTGGGAGAAAATGTGTTTACTAAGTGCTCTCCATGCCAGGCCCTTCATTAAAAGCTTCTAATCCTTGAGGTTTACAGACCTTATCTTGGGGAGAAGACTTGGTATTTCTGATATCTCAAATCTACAAAATATAAGTGAAGAAATCACCTATCAAGGTCCATTTGAACTGCATTTACTCATAATAAAGATAAAAGTTGCCAGCCAACTGGGAAAAAAAAACCAATAATAAAACAATCCTTTGAGAAAAGAGGAGCCAGTGAGCTGTACAAGGATCAGTGTAATATCAGTCCCTGGAAAGATTCTTGGAACAGCTCATTAAACAGCTTGTCAGTGTCTACAGCAATAGGATAAATAGTTGCTACACAGCTAGTACTGTTTTATGTGATCTGTTCTTGATAAACCCATCTAATTTTGGTTTGACAGGAGAGCTAGATTATTGCTTAAACAAGTGCTGAGTGTGAATGATCTGAATTCAGCAGGATTCCTGATAGGAATTTGCCACAATGGTAATTTATCAGTTAAGAAGATACAGTTTTGTAATATTTTTGAGCAGGACATCAGGCTGAAAACCCATGGGGGTTGTCAGTGGCTTATTGTTAGACCCAGGGGGTTTTTATGACAGAACTCTTGGCCACTGCAGCAGTATGTCTGGTGTCCCAGTGATGGCACTGTGGTCTGCCTGGGGAGCAGAACTAAGGTGTTGGAAAATGGAGAAACTAAATACTGTCAATCACAGGCAGAGCACTGTATGCAGAGAGAATACATCAAATGCATATATGTAAACAAATTAAGGATTGTGAACTGGAATACTGAGATGTAGCTGTATGAAGTCGTTGCAGTTACTCTGGCTTCCTTTATACCAATTTTTACCCTTTTTAGCTTTCCATTTATACTCTTTATACCCTTCCAACTTACCCTCTAAAGATGGGGCTGAAATGAAATGCCACACTTGAGCATGGAAATTGCAGATAGCATATAGAATAATGACTGCTTCAGTTAAGAGAAGTATTATGTTAAATACATCTTGGAATGAGGCTCCCTGCTTTCACAGCTGGATAAGAAGGTTATTTTCCTCTTTCTTAAATGCCTGATCTATGAAGAAAGGGTAAAGGAACTGGATATGTTCAATGTGTGCTTGGGAAAGTGAGAGGCAATTATCTTCCAATCCAGAAAAGCCTCTTAGCAGTGAGGTGGGTATTAGGAAACACTCAATAACCATTTGTGAAGCACTCAGATGTGCTGCTGAGGGAAGTCACAGAACTCCTTTTGAGAAGAATTTTCAGTCTGTTTTTGTCAGGGATGCTGTCAGCACGTTTAGCCTGTCTGCAGGAGGCAGGGTGTGCTGACAGGACCCCAGGGCATAACTTCTGCTCCACAGCTTCTAAGAACTAAAACGTCACAAATGTGTTTCTTAAGCAGACTAGTGAAATTAAATAAAGTATTTAGGACAGTTATCAGCTGCCTGGAACTTAAAATTGCAATTTTAAGCAAATTTATTGAGTTATATGGATTTACCATACCAGAACGGCTGCTCTTCCTGGCTTTTATTTCCTGTGCTCAGCATCAACAGAATTGTTACAAGTATTTGAATTTTGCCTTTGTCATGGAGCTTGCTTGGCAAGAAGCCACAAGATGCTCTTGCTTTTTCTGGACAAACTCTTTGCAGGAGAAGGTCCTGCAGCCCCAGGGATTGTCCAGGCAGTGCTGGTGTCACTGTGCTGGGCAGGGTTTGCTCAGGAAGGCGTTTGGTGTGTGCTGGGTGAGGGCTGGGACAGCTGCAGTGCTGCCTGCACATCCTCTGGATGATCCCAGGCTGTCCAAAATGGCACTGCTGGCTGCCAGTCTTGCTCCATCCTGGAGCTTTTCCATGCATCTCTCCTGCAGGAACTCGAGTCATGATTTTACATTGTAGATAAGATTTTTATATGTGTATTTAAAGTTTAAATTATTTGGTTGTTATTAGCCTGCATTGCAAAATTTTTTGTCCATGAGAGAAGAAAATAAGATGCCAAGACAATAAATGAAGTTTTTGTGGAGAGCACAGGAGGGAATTAATGCTCATGATTTATTTGAGTAGCTGTGCTTTGGAATTGCCTTCTTCTTCCTGCATGTGAGTCACTCAATTGGTATGATGTCCTTCTCCAAAAATCTTGATTAATTTTGCTGTGTGGCCATAAAAGTTACAATACCAATATTTGGGTTTTTTTCCTTGCAGAATTTGGTGTTCATTTAGCAGAACTGACTGTGGATCCTCAGGGAGCTCTGGCCATCCGGCAGGTGAGTTTGCCTGGAGCTGCAGAAAGAATTTTAGTGGAAATTTCCTTGGTTTTTAAAATATTCTTCCATGTTTTCAGGTGAAAAATTTGAAGTAGCTTTCTGTTACTGTTTCTTCACTTTTTTTATATTTCTCTAGAGTCTTCCTTTCAACATTATTCAGGTGTTAGACTCTTATATTTTTCAAAAATTTTTTTTGGACTTTTTAAACCTGGTGCTGATACAATACTGGGCTGGAAATGGACACAACTTAGGAGCTGGGTGATAGACACCAGCAAACAGAAGTGTGGCTTCTCTTCACAGAAGCTTTTTCTGGAGGTGTTTTCCTCCTTGGAAACTGTTCTGTATTTCTTTAGTTACTTTGTGACCTGTATTTGTGCCTTTCTAGAGCTGCTGCTTTGGGTCAGTGCTGTGCAGGCCATGGCTGCTCAGTGGATACCCATCATAATTTTTACTGCAGTAATTTTGTGGTCCATTTCATGGATTTTTTTCGTTTCTGGCAAGTCCTGATGCCCCTCTAAAGAAGGGCTGAGCAAATGGGTCAGGGGTGATCCTTGCAATGGTTCCAGGATATGTCCCTGATGTCTGACCTCTCTCCTGATACAGCTGGCGTCTGTTATTCTGAAACAGTATGTGGAAACTCATTGGTGCTCTCAGTCTGAAAAGTTTAGACCTCCAGAGACCACAGAAAGGGTAAGACTTGGTTTCACATTATCTGGTTTAAAACACTTTTATCCATCAAGAGTATTAATTTTGTAGGCAGTTAAAGAAGTACCAGTGCCTTTGAGTATTTTGGGGATTAATGTCTTCAGTTAAGGTTTTTTTACATTTTCCACTTCAAAAATTTTCAGTTGCTTAAAACAACACTGGGCTTGAGAAGCTTGGGCTGCTTCCTGTAGGGAAAGTTCAGCCACAATGCTCCTGCTACTCTCAGAACAAGACTAGAAGAAAATTTGCTTCCTAAGTTTCACAAATACTGATTCTGGCAGTCCTTTTTTGGAGGTTTGCTAAATCTTTTGTTATACATCTTGGGACTTAGAGGTTATTTCATGACAAATTTTAGTTTTAAGCTGCTGGGTTTCATTAAGAATCTGTTCAACAAGAGTATTTAACAGCTAAGATGGCCAGAGATTCCAGCTCTTTCCACTCTGACTGTTGACTGGAGCATCTTTCATTTCTATAGTATGATTCATCCCATCCAGAGATAATTGCTTGAATTATGCCCCAGAAGTGGCTTTTATTTTTTCCTGTCCCTTCAGGGCTGTGTGACTGTTCTTGTTTACTGAACTCTTCCAAAATAAGCAAACATAGTCCCTGACACTGGAGCTGGGATTTATCTCAGCTAACTCTGGATGTTTTCCATGTACATCTGTACATCCTGTGTAGTTGCAGCTGTGAGCTGTTTACTCTGTGCTTGTCTGATACTGTATGTGAGATGTTAAAACACACCATGCAGTTTTCCCTAAAAAGTTATGGGGTGTAGTGTGCAAGAGTGTTTTTGTCTCCTGGATGTTCATTTTGTAAAACCAATATTGAATCAATATCAGGATATATTCCCAGGTCTAGATTTCTTTTCTTAGCTGTGATTTATTCTAAATGCTGTTGTTTTCTGCAGGCAAAAGTTTCTATCAGGGAGCTGCTGCCCAATGGGTTGAGGGAGTCCATCAGCAAGGTGCGCTCGAGCGTTGCCTACGCCGTGTCAGCCATCGCCCACTGGGACTGGCCCGAGGCCTGGCCCGAGCTCTTCAACCTCCTCATGGAGATGCTGGTCAGCGGCGATGTCAACGCGGTGCACGGAGCCATGAGGGTGCTCACAGGTGGGTGGCTGCTGTGGCTGGCCAAGTCTGCTGTGGGAAACTGTTTGGGCTATTCCTTGTGCCGGTGTTCTGTCACGTTTCATCTAAATTGAAGAAATTGGGGTTTTCTTCCTCTCTTCCCCTTGACCGGTGCCTGTGGCTGGCTGTGGAGGCATGTGCTCAGCTGGTGTCATGAGAGCTGGGGATGGAGGTGCTGTGCTGCAGGTTAGAGCTCAGCAGAGACTTTGCTTGTAGCACCTTTTCCAGATAACTGCAGTTTTTAGTGTGATATTTTTGTGCTTGCCTTTGAGGATTGCCTCAGGTAGATCAGATGACCCTGGTCTAGCGAAGTGCAAATCAACTTGTTTCCAGCACACTTAGTATTTTCCCATCAGTTCTATTGTTGCTGCTCCCTACAAATTTGATTTCTTATAAGAACTTCTCTTCTTTGTCCATTTTTTTAGAATTTACCCGAGAAGTGACAGACATACAGATGCCACTTGTAGCTCCAGTTATTCTTCCAGAGATGTACAAAATTTTCACAATGGCAGAGGTATGATCTTCACAGTGAGGTTGGTATTGGGTGAAATTAGTAGGAATGTTCCTTGGAATAGAGAAACTCCAGATTTAATGGTTAAGTCATACTGTAGTATGAGTTAGACTTAAAGAATTTTCTTGATGATATAATAGTTGATGGCAGGTAATGTTTCCACAGAAAAGTTGAAGCCAATAATAAAATAAGAGAAAAATGCTAAAGCAAAAATGAAATACAATTAAAAGATAATTAAAGGAAGTATCTTGTGTAAGAAGAATGTTGTGTTCCTGATGTATAACTTTTCTCTAGGTGTATGGGATTCGCACGAGGTCACGTGCAGTGGAGATATTTACCACGTGTGCCCACATGATCTGTAACATGGAGGAGTTGGAAAAGGCAAGAATTTAACTTGACATACAAGATACTTTGAATTCAGACTGAGTGAAGTTCTAAATAATTTTTAATATAGAAATGAAACTGGAAAATTAGGTACTGTGTCAGCTGGAATTTGGGGGAAGAGGCTGTAATTTAATACATGTAAAGTACCTGACTCTCTGCTTTACATGCATGCCTTGATAGTGTGCCCTGGTTTCCATAATTAAGGTTAATTTATGGTTTATCAACAGACATGCTTGTAAGAGCTCAGGCAAGGAGGGAGCAAGCATGGGGAGGAGGTAGAGTGTCATCCCTTTGCTTGGGAATCCCTGGCTTGGCTTCCAGCCTTCAGCTGAACCATGTGTCCTGATCACCTGCCAGGCCTTGGGCACCTGGGAAAGGGGGACTCTTGGGCCAGGCTTTGGTTCCAAGCTCCTGGAGCTCACCCCATGTTTCAGGAGGCACCTTGGCCTTGTGTTCATGAAGGGGTGGGGGAAGCTAAACCCAGCCCAGTTTTGGAGGAATAGCTGTTAAGAAACAGACACAGCAGTCAAACAGCTTTATATGTGAGTCTCCTGTCTGGCTCTAACTGAGCACATCTGCATTTTAAATGGCCTTTGACAAGTGACTTTTCCAGCACTCCCAGACAATATTTAAGTTATTTTTAACTTTTTGGGGTGTGAGGATAGGGAAGGGTGACACTTAAATCTATTGGCTGGTCACTGCTGAGTGGCTCAGTGTAATGTTCATTGTCCCTGTTTGCACAGGGAGCAATCCAGCACAGACTTTTAGAAAGTTCTGGTAATTACACTGTGTCTGTACTGCCATGACAAGGTTACTCATGCACTGTATCATGCAGCTGGTACCAGTATCCAAGAGATAGTAGTAGCTCCCCATTCTTATTCTGGAGAAGGGGTGAAAGTGTCCTTTACATTGAATACTAAGACTTTTCTATTGAAATTTTACTTAAAAAAAAAAAAAGAAAAGAAAAGAGAAAGGGAATCTTTATGAAAGGCATTTCCTAATTGATTTAAACATAGAACTTCGCTGTCCTGGCTATGGAATTATGAGGAATAATCTCAATAAAATTATTTTTTACTTGCTCTGCCAAGGACTGCTTATGGAGTGCTCTGACATCTGGAAAAATACTTACTGCATTTTCCTAGGAAGAATCATCCTGCTAATCTTCAGGCCAGCTGTTGATACTCAGTTTGTTTGGTTTGGGGGATGAAGGCTCTGCAGGGAGATAAATAATAAACCCTCTGCAGGGTTTGGGGTAATTGTGTGTGTGGTGCAGCTGCCCCAGGTTGGTTTTGTAGCCTGGGGGTGCTGAGGTGCAGGGCAGGATTCAGCTCATTAAATGAAATGCCTCTCTAGGAGGGGGTGAGCACTGCCCCTGGGGCTCTCCAGACTGGATTGTCTGGATCTCTTGAGACTCCAAAGTGATGAGTTGGATGTGTGTGTTTTGTGGCAGCCTGTGCTGTGGGGTTCTGAAGAGTGGGATTCAGCTGAGCTTAGTTCCTAACAAAGAGAGAGCCCAAGTAATGTCTGAAACAGCTTTCATGTGGCTTTGCAATATTCTGCAGTTGCCATGAGTTTCTCTTTTTATTTTGTACCAGAAAAGTGTAATTGCTGTTGCTTCTAGTGCTTTACCTGTCAGATGTGGGGGTTCTGTATCTGGTATTCAGCTGTGCTTGCATTGTCTGTAACCAGGGTGCTGCCAAGGTCCTGATTTTTCCTGTGGTGCAGCAGTTCACAGAAGCCTTTGTCCAGGCCCTGCAGATGCCTGATGGGCCTACATCGGACAGCGGGTTTAAGATGGAAGTTTTAAAGGTGAGTCACTTAGGGCTGGAGAAAGAATTGAATACCAACAGGCACTCAGATGTGCTGGAAAACAAACTCAAGTGGCATATCTCCCAGTATTGCTGATGGTATGAACACTGAAGGCTTTTGGCTCCTAGCACCATCAACACTGAAATAAATTGTTCACCTGTACTGAAGATACCTATGATGAGATTCATGAGGATCAGTCTATAAAATTTTCCACAGGAATCTGGTCCATAGAACCATCTGTCCTTGTCATTTGCTGATCTAATGTATTTTGGATATGTATTGGACACCATAATCTGTAGCTAAAATACCAGTCTTTTCTAAAGGTGCTGCAGAATTCTGCTGCAGTGAAGTTGTAACAGCTTATTAAGTGCAGGTGCTTTTTTGGAACTTGCCTGCTCTTTAATGCTGAATGATCTCTGGGAAAGAGATGGAAAGTCTTTGTGTACTGTCCTGGTTTCCTGGAGAAGGGAGGTTGGACTGGAGAGCTCTTTGTGCGTGGGGACGAGGACCAGTGCAGACCCCTGTAACAGCTTGGAGAGCACTGGAGCTGTAGTGCTGCCTGCAGCATGGGAGAGCAAAGAGCTCAAAGCATCAGTTGCAGGATCAAATCCAGATCTTTCATTTCCCTGCCTGTGTGCTGGGGTGAGTAACACTCAGGTCAGTGTAGATGTTTCTGAGGCTGGGCACTGAGGCCCATTCAGTTCCCTGAAGAAAACAATGAGGACCTTTCTGAAGACAAGTGTCAAAAGTTTTTCAGGATGACCAGCTTTGTGCTGAAGTAATGAAAACACATAGTGGGAGGGTGCTATTGTGTGTCACAAACCAGCAGCCGCTGAGCTCTGTGTGGTGGAACTTTTCTCAGTCCTGATCAAGGCAGCAGTACCTGCTCTAGGGATCCTGTGGCTTCTCAGTCTGCAGGTCTCGTACTCTAGGAACAGCTGGAGCTGTTCTTGCTGTGCAGCACTACTGGAAAGGAGTTTGGGGAAGGATGTTGGCAGTCTTTGTTGAGAGAGTGTCTTTTGTGAGTTTTTTTTTTCCTTTCTGTTGCCTGTGCACTGGGATTTCTGGGGCAGTGATACACAGCAACAATGACATGAAAGGATCACTGCAGGGTATAATCTCGATTTGAGCAGACTGCATCTCAAGAATATTTGGATCTCTTACTCCTGATACTCACATTTGGATTGTTAATGAGTTGTGGTATTTTTCAGCCTCCACAGAAAGCAGTTGTAACTGATGCCTTCACTCTAAACCAGGCCAGTTCTGTTCTCATTACATCCATGCATTCTGCAGCTTTTTTTGTTATTTAAGTAAGTGCTTGCTGGCATTGGGCTGTTTGCATGGGTATGTCAGCACTGATCCCACCAGGAGGTTCTTGAACAGTGTGACAGGCTGGGAAAGTCTCTGAGGAAATGTCAGCAAGTTCTTGCTCTGCTCCTTAGCTGTGTGAGGGCCTCTGCCTTTGGCCTCTGCAGGGGAGGTGCAGCACAAGAGGATTTGGGTCTGAATACACTGCTGTGTGTCAGGTGGCATCGATGGCAGCAGAAAATCAGTGTGGATTTAAACAGTAAATTCAGGAGATCTGCTGCTGACAAGTGGTTTGAGGGAGGCTCTTTGTGAAGATATGAGTGTTCTGAATGTTGACTTAAAGCAATTCATGGTTTTGTCACTTAGGATTTCTAAGCTGATGATAGCAATTTTCTGAGGAAAAAGGGATTCATGTGAAAGACCCATGAATTGCCTTCACTTCCAGAGAAGTGGATTTTATAGTCTTTGTAATGCAGAAGCAAGAAACCTTAAGGGATTATTTAAACCAGCTCTACAGATGAGGTCATTACAGGAACTCCTTGAAAAGCTGATGCAATGGAAGAGGGAATTGAGACTTTTCTATAGCACATTTTCAACCAGATGCAAACTCAATCCCATCTTTTCCTCAATGAAGTGCTGTGTGGCAAATGACAGGATGACTTTTTTTTCCTCACTTGAGAGCTCACTCATGGAGTTCTTGATGGAAGTCAGAGGCAGCCCTGACCTAAACTGTTGTGCTGTCCATGTCAGAATGTTCTGCAGGACAGTGGCAGAAGCTTTAAGGAATTAAATAAGCTATTGCAGTGTGCACATCTGCCTGATCCCCTGGGACACTTATCCTGGTTAGGGGAGTGAATAGTTTGGATCACATCATGGGGAACCACTGATGGTTAATGTGTCCCAAGATGTTCCCAGTATAGTTACAAGTTATCAGCAGGAAATCAGAGCCTTTTATCCTTAGAGGAGAAGGGAGGTTTGGCCACAACAAAAATATCATCAAATGTGAGGACTAGAAGGAAATTCCCCTGGTGTAATTTTTTGTTGTGTTTGATAGTTCAGCATTAATTAAATTGGTGTCTCTAAGGATTAATAAGATGCAAGTGTGCAGTTCTTGAATCCTAATTCCAGCATTGAACATGCTACTATTGATTGTTTTGAGAGAAACAGAATGATGAAACATGACAGGTGACAGATTTAAGGCAGATTTCACAATAATGGAATACAAATTGGAATACAATGGTGTATTTAGTGTGTGGTAATATATCAGAAACACCAATTAACCAACAATCTAAAGCATCTTGTAGCCTTAGTGTTGTGCTTCTTCATTTGTGCTTAGAAGCTGTTCAACACCTGTGGGTCAGAGAAGTTACACTTACATTTTTCCTGATGCTGGAACAAATAACTAGCTCGAAAAAACAATCATAACCTCTTTTTCTTGGATGGAAGATGAAGTGGTATCTATGTCTTGGGGCAAACTTCCCAAGTTTATGAAGAAGGTACTTCACCTGCCCCTGTTGAACTCTGAAAGTCAGCTTTAGCATGCTCTCTAGTGTGTATTTTAAGCTTTTATACCAAAAATGTGGGGATTCTTTCTCTGTTAAAAGATGCAAACAGGAAGAGAAGCAATAAAAGGCTTTGATAGAGTGACTTGAAGAAGCAGTGCTTGGAAGAGAGAAGGATAAGGGCTTTCTTGAAGGATTAATAGGTGGTGGAGCAATATGTGGGGATTGGCAGAGGATCTGTGAAGCAGTTCTTTGAGTTCAGAGGAGCAGTGGGAATTGTCAGAATGAGGGGCCAGGGGTTGAAATACAACATCTGACAGGAGAGTGCTCTGTTTTTTAATGACTTGCTCTGCAGGACTGTGTGACCTTGCAAATGCAGCCTTCTATTGTTACAGCTGCAGAGCCATTGAATTGAAGAACTGCCCAGCACTTCCTGCAGAGTTGGTTGGGCATAGAGCTTAGAAACATTTACATAGGGTTCATATGTGGTGGCATATGGAAAAGTCTGTTTGGATGCTCCTGTGGCCCTAGGCAGGGTGTTAAGTTTGCAGCAGTCCTGAAGATCAGGTTCACATCCTTTGCCAGCACCTACATAATTTTTTTTCCTGGAGACTTCAGCAGGTGTTTTCTGTAATGCTTCTAGCACCTGCCAGACTCATTTCCAAACCTATCTAGGTTATTCCTGATGACTGCTCATCTCCAATACAAATATTAGATTGCTGTTGTTTTTCTGGAAGGTGAAATACTATTTTTCTTTGTTTCTGTTAAAGCAAACAAACAAACTGCACAGAGTGGTTTGTATTGGGTAAGCACAAACAAACTGACACCTGTGTGTCTGGGAGCAGCCACCTCTCAGGCAGTGGGTGGCTGTTGTGTGACAAGTGTAACACAGCTGGAGCCCTGCCCCTGGGGAGGAGGGGAGGAGTGAGAGCTCTCTCACTCCTGGAGGGTCCCAAAAGGCTTTTGGCAAGTGTCAGTGGAAGGGCTCCCCTGAGTCAGGATGATCAGCTTCATGCAAGTCCAAGCACAATCCCCTATGGATAGCTGATCATCCTGATATCCCCAGCATCCATATGGAGCATCCCCTGTGCTGGGCTGGCACAGCCTCTGGTGTCAGCAGCTGAAATGGGAAAGGAATTGATCTGGGTGGGTGTTTGCTTCTCCAGCTACTCCCTGGGTGTGCAGTGGATGTTTGCATGAGTAGAAGTGTGAAAAATGGGCAGTAGTCTGATTTTGCATGACATTAGAGTTATTTTTCTGGGACAAAACACTTTCAGGATAATTGTATCCAGACAGTGGTGCACAGTGATGTGCCTTGGATTTGAGTCATTGTCTTACCACCACATTATGGCATTGTCTTCACTCCAGAGTGTCACATCTTATCCCTTTGCTTCCCTGCAAAAGAGGAAACACCAAGAGAGGTGTGTTGGTCAGTGTTTGAGCAAGAGAGAGGATTGTGCAGGAGTGAGAGGCGACCTCTGTGACAGGATGACTTTGGATTACCTCAGTTGTTAATGAACCAGCAGCCTGTGATTTGAGTGTGTTGGTGGTTTCCCAGTCTCACTTTTGACTGATATTCTTTTTGTTTCCAGGCTGTGACAGCACTTGTGAAAAACTACCCAAAGCACATGATTTCATCAATGCAACAGATCCTGCCCATCGTCTGGAACACACTTACAGAAAGTGCTGCTTTATATCCTTGGTAGTGAATGGCTGTAACTGTATCTAGTGGTTTTTGGTGGTGAAATGTTGGGTTTTTTTGCTGTGCAAACCCAGCACACTGGAATTGAGACAAACTCAGTCTCATACACAGTTATGACCTGTCTGCTGGAGAAGCACAATACACAGAGTGCTCTGTCCTGCCAGACAAAACAGGATCTTTCTGTTACTTCTGGAGGCTTCATTAAGTTTCTTTTTGATTAAAATGTATGCTGATTGATGCATGTGTCCTGTAGAACTGCCACGAGCTCTGCATTGTTTCTGGTACTTCTTGGTAAAAATTGTCTTCTTAAAAAGATGCTGGTCACAGTGTAAAGACTTCAGGAGAAGAACCAGCAGTACCCCTTGCTGACCCAGATTGCACTTGCTGCAGAAGCTGATTTGCCATTTGAATTTCAGTCAGTGCTCTACTGCACATCCAGCTGTGTCAGAGTGGTCTGTGGGTGCATTGCTCAGTACTTGAAAACTGACAACTCAAATCTCTCCATACTGTTTTTTCAGACCCCTGTTAAAATAGAGTGGAAGGTGTCCCTGCCCTTGGCAGGGGGATTGGAACTACTTGGTCTTTAAGATCTCTTCCAACCCAAACCATTTTGTGAATCTATGAAAATACAAGGAGCTCTTTGTTGGATTTTTGATGGTGTATTTCTCCCTCTCCTGTCCTGACTCCTATTACAGTCCTGCTGGTACCAGAGCTGACAAAATGGGATTTTGTTTGCAAAAGGGGAGTCTTTTTCTTCCTTTCCTTGTGCTCACTCTGGTACTTGTTGGATCTTCAGTTCACCATCTCCAAAGAAAACTCCTTCCTTCCTACCCCCAGATTAGTTTTCTGTCGTTTCCCAGGGCTGGTGCTTGTGTAGAAGCTTGGTAGGGAGCAAAGCCAACCTAAGGTAGGATGTGGGAGCATGGGGTGGCTCCTTGGGCAGCTGTGAGGTGTTGAATTGGCTCACATCCCCTGAAAAGAGTGAGCCTGGGGGGTTCTGTTCTTGCAGAGTTAACATAAATGAAGTTTTGGGTTACCTTGGTGAGTTTGATCTAAGTTAATCAAATAAGATGAAAGATGTGCTGACGTGATATGTGAGTGGTCTTTGAACTTGGGCAATGCACAAAGCCAGGAGTTCCTGCAGTTGTCTCTGTGAAGCATAGGACTCTACACAAAGTCAAAAGGTTTTTAAAGAACAAAAGCTTTCCAAGTTAGCAGGAATTTTAAGACAGGAACAGATTAATTCCAAAATAGACGTTATTCTTTGGAAAAAAGCATTTCCTTAACTCCATCCACTTATGTGAGAACAGAAGTAAATTATACAGAAGAGGTGGAGGATCCTGTGGATTCTGATGGTAAGAACTTGCACTTCATTTTTGTTATTTGAAGAGGAATGGATTTATCTAAATATTGCTGTCAAAACAATGACTGAAACACCATGGGAGATTGTGCTAAAGGTACATTTGCCATGTTAGAATGGTGTCCATCACATCTTTGCAAATTACTTGTGATGGTGATCAATTAAGCCACACAATTTAATTTTTCTCATGGCCCAAGGGGTCAGTTTGGCAACAATTTTGAGGTAAAAGTAGTGGGACAAAAGCAAATCAAATAGGTTTTAGGTTGAGCTTGATAAATTTTAATGAGGGGTGTGTGGTGGGAAGAGAGCAGAAGGTGATGAGGTCAGAAACCCTTCTGGGTCTTCTGCTGCACTTGCTAGTCCAGGAGAATGAATAAATATCTGCACAGACAAGCTAACGGTTTGTAATTGTTTTCACATCCATTTGTACCTTTCTGTATGTTGACATATTCAGTCATGTTCTTTTTTGATTTTTCCACTTGGTTCAGGTGAAGTTCTGGGCTTTGAAAATTTGGTATTCAGCATATTTGAATTTGTTCATGCCTTGTTGGAAAACAACAAATTTAAGAGCACAGTGAAGAAGGCTCTGCCAGACCTGATCTATTACATCTTGCTTTACATGCAGATAACAGAGGAGCAGGTGAGCATATTTGTGTTGTGTAGGAAACAAAGAAAATGAGAGATTTAAACCAGCAAATGTCCTAGGAAGAGTTTCAGTGTGTGGAAGCTGCTGTAATCTAACAGGCTGTTCCATCACTTAGCTGTGGCAGTACTTAGAGGTTCCAAAATGGTACAAGGTAGACAGAAAATCACAGATCGCAGAAGGGTTTGGGTCAGAAGGGACTTTAAAGCTCATCCTGTTCCATCCCCTGTCCTGGGCTGGGACACTTTCCTCTATCCCAGGTTGCTCCAAGCCCCATCCAGCCTGGCCTTGGACACTTTCAGTGATGGGACATACACAACTTCTCTGGACAACATATCCAGTGTCTCAGCACCCCCTTAGGAATTTCTTCTGTAATCTAAACCTACCATCTGCCAGTTTAAAACTGTTGCCCCTTGTCCTGGGGCCCTGGTAAAAGGGCTTTAGTTTTAAAGCAATTTTAAGGTCTTCCTGGAATCTTCTCCAGGCTGAACAACCACAGGTCTTTGAGGCTTTCTTCCTTCATTCTTCCATGATGCATTGTACTGTGAAAATGAGGATTATCATGCTGAAAGGAATAAACAGCTTTCTGTGACAGCAAAAATGTTGTGCTGGTAGGGTGAAATAATTTGTACTGAAATTCTGCATAGCTCCTGGCCTCTTGAGTATGACAACCATCATCTTTTAGTTTAGGTAGACATGCATAAAAACAAGCACTCTGTTAAAAGATTTATCTGCTTCTCCCATTCCTCATCTAAAAATAAAGCTGCATAGCATTGATTCCAGGTCAGTCATTACTTCTGTCAAACTCTGATCTCAAATGAGGGGCAGAAGAGCAAGATGAGCTCAGAACAAAGAGAATTTCTTCTTTTCAAAAGTTTCTCCGATGGAATAGAAGAAAAATCAGTTGAGGATGAGGACTTCTTATGGCAGAGAAAAATTCTGAAAGTAGTTTTCCAAAACAGGTTACAGGAAGCAGAAAAGCTGCCTTTTACCCATGGTGTCCTGAATTCTCAGCTGCCCTATCCTTTTTGTCTCCTGTAGATAAAAGTTTGGACTGCAAATCCACAGCAGTTTGTGGAGGATGAAGATGATGATACATTTTCCTACACAGTGAGAATTGCTGCTCAGGATCTGCTGCTGGTACGAAATGTATTCCACATTTAGATACTGAAACAGTAATAACAAATATCAAACCTGCCTTCAGGCAGGGCATTTAGAGAAAGGGCCAACTTTTAACAGCCCATACAAATGAGTGTTACCATTTCCTTGTGCACAGGCTGTGGCTGCTGATTTCCAGAATGAGAGTGCAACTGCTCTGGCTGCAGCAGCTACGAGGCATTTGCAGGAGGCTGAGCAGGCTAAAAACAGCGGCGCTGAGCACTGGTGAGGGGCTGGGGCTGAGGGGATGCTGCTGGGGCAGGTGTGGAGCTCTGAAGCACTGGGTGCACCATGATTTAATCACATTTCATTTGTGACCATGCTACTGATGGGCAAGGATTGAATTGGAGATCTGTGATTAGAAGAAACAAAGGAAAATACAGCAGTTCTTGAGCCAGATGGTGAAACCTTCACGTGGAGTGCTTGGGCAGTCTGAGCCAAGGTTCCCTCCCTTCAGAGTTTGATGTTCCTTAAAATATCTCATGGGAAATGATAATTCTTATAAAACTTACACAGAATATTTATATATATATATAAATTTTTTTTTTTTACTTGATGTCACAAAGAGCCATGCTGTATGCAGATGTACGTGTTCAATTTTAGAACTTCAGAGTTGCAGTTTTTAATGTTATTTGGGGGTAGAAGAAAACTCCACTGCAGGAGTACCTGGTTGCTGGTCCACAGGGAATCTCTCCTGGTTTTACAGTGCTTGGTTCAGTGTTTGTGTTTATTTTAAATGTTAGTGTCAGAGTAGCCACTCTGATAATGAATAGCAGCAGAATGGCTGCAAAATCAGACATTAGGTCCTCATCTGTCTCAGTTTTGAGAATTTGTAAAGTAGGTTCTTGGCTTCACAAATAAAACCAAGGAGAAGTGTATTTGCACATAGTTCTATGTCATCATAATTAACAAAATGTTAATGCAAAATTAGATATTTTTAAGCCTTTAATGTAGTTGGGTATCCCAGTGCTTCTGCATATAAATTATGAAAGCATGGCTGGAACACAAGCTTTCATGGAAGAGGTTCTTTTTTATTAGGAGAGCAAAATTGGTACATGTAAGAACTGTTCCACCAGTATTTTAGGAAGTGGCTGAGAATGCTGCCCATCCTGAGGGAGTTTTTGTGAATGTTAATCTCTTTGAGGGCTTTCTTAAATTCTCTTTTGGGAAGGAAGGAAGTAGTTGTGGTAGCTTAAAGCAAAAAATTACTTGTGACTTCACTTCAGAATATGTATTTATTTCTTGAATGATGATGGAGGAAAAGTCTTAAGGCATCTGAACTATTTTGTAGGTGGAAAATACATGAAGCCTGTATGCTGGCCCTGGGCTCAGTCAAGTCTATAATTACAGACAGTGTGAAGAATGGGAGAATACATTTTGATATGCATGGCTTCCTGACAAATGTGGTCCTGGCAGACCTCAACCTTTCAGGTATGTGGGACCCTGCATCCCAGGGAATAACTGCTGGGTGCCAGACACTGGGAGTCTCTGATGAATCAGAGATGATGTGTGCATGAGGTATTGAGAAATGCACTTGTGCACCTTGCTCACGTGAAAAAAATAAATCTTGTGAGTTTCCACGTGCTCCCAGTTCTAGTGTAAGTCCTTTACATGTGGGACTGTGCTTTCAGCTGGATCTCATTGCCTGGATGCATGAGAATGTAGGGCTCAGAGAGCTGGGTGGAAAATTGCTGTTGTGATGTCTTGTGTCTGTTCCTGGGAAAGTCACCAGCAGTGTTTAACTGCCTTCAGAATTCCTGCTGCACCATATCATCCATTTGTTTTATGCTGAGGCTGACACTAGTTGTGGCACATGAGTTCAAATAATGCTCCTGGCTAAATGGGAGTCTGTTATTGGGAGCTCAGCAGGATTTTGCTCTCTGTGTTATCTCACATCAGTGTGCAAGAAAATCAGAGGAATTGTTGAAAGTCAGACCTCAAAAGTCCTTGCAAATTAAAATTTTAGAAGTTTAAGGCAATGTGAGCATCATTAATGAGTCCACATAGAGTTGTCAGTGTAGAAAAAACTGATTCCTGGGTTCCTTTTTCATCAAAGAAACACTTATTTAGCACATTACAAAGAAGAGTTTTTTCTTTTCTTTGTGTTAATGTTAGGTGAATAATTAGTGTGTACAAAGTGCATAGTTTGCAATGCATGTAGAAACCAGCCTCAGCAGTTGACATATATTTACACTCATTTACATGTGTGGCATTGGGTTGTAAATGAGCTGCTGTGCTCTAGAAGGGCTCCCAGAGTCAGTGTGTTGATGGCTCTCCAAGGATATCCATTTAATGGTCAGTAATGGTACAAAGAAACGTTGTGTTTTATGATACTGACTTAAAAAACAAATCTCTTCCCTTGCTGTACATCCTGCACAGAGTGTTTTATGTCCTCATCTTAAAATTAGTACTTGCAGGAGCATAAATAATGGCAGTAGAGATGCTGAGGAACAGAGAGCATCATCACTTTGAGGCCAGCCTAGATAGATAAGGAGATTCATAGTCTGAAAAGGCAGCAGGATTAAGTGTGATAAAGATGTATCATACCTTGGTGAGTGCAAGCAGGTGAGTGGATAATGAATGTCCACTGCTTCTGTGGTGCTGGTGAACCACAGAATTCTGTTTTGTAACTGCAGGGTGATGACTGTGAACTAGTAATGTAATCTGTGAAAGGTCTCCAGGTATGAGCTCTTTTATTCTAATTCCTCTCCCTAAGATACTTTTCTTCTGCTGGGGACAGAATATTGAGCTGGATGAATGAGAATTACTGGAAAAGCCTCTGTCCTCTTCCTTTGCTTTTGTTCAGTGATGAACAAATTCAAGTGTGAATAGTTGAAGGGAGGAGGTTTTTTTAATAAATGAGAAATTATTCTTTGAAATAATTAAGAAAACAAACTGGATTCTGCCCATGAACAAAAATTCTTTGTATGCCGGCACATTCGTCTTGTGTGTCACATTTCAGTGATTTCCTATTGGGATGACAAGATTTTAAATAATGGATGGAATCAGCTGTGATTTTAAAGCCATAAGCTTATTCTGAAACCACTGAGGTTTTTTGTTTTGCTGCAGTGTCTCCTTTCCTCCTGGGCCGGGCGCTGTGGGCCGCCAGCCGTTTCACCGTGGCCATGTCTCCAGAGCTCATCCAGCAGTTCCTGCAAGCCACTGTCAGTGGATTGCACGAAACCCAGCCCCCCTCTGTCCGGATCTCTGCAGTCAGAGCCATCTGGGGGTAAGCAAACCCTGGGCTATTCCACAGCCCCAGGGACAGGGGTATAAATCACACTGATAAACTGCTTTGTTAAAATAGCAGTTCTCTTTGGGCTCTGGGAGGTTTTGCTTTGAAGGAAGTAGATGGCAGCTTTAAAAGTGTAAGTAAACAGGTTCAAAATAGAATAACTAATGAGGAATATGGAATTGAGGTTCAAGGTTACTGTAAAGTGTTGTGATGGGTATGGTCACAGGGAGGAGCAGCACAAGGTAGTGTTGGAAAACACAAGGATGAAACCCAGATTATTCCTGTTTGATCATAAAGGTGACTGACATCATACAGGCTTATGGAGCCAATCACAGCAATAAGGAGTGCTTGGGATTTGATTTTCTTACCCCATTTTTTCAGAAGGAAACTCTGCTCTACTCATTCTAAAGTAAAAAGTGAACATTAGTGTAAATTCAGAAAAACAGTCACCAAAAAATCTGCTAAAGCCTAACTGTTCACCACTTCCAAACAACACTTTGTGTCTTATTTGAACTGAAATGTTAATGAATAAATAAAGTTAGAAATTTATGACTTAGTTATTCCTGAAATTGCTTTCTCAGCCCTCAGCTCAGTTGTAGAACATGGTAATGAAACACTTTGTAAGCAGAGTCTGTCCTGGACTTTTTCCTTTTCTCCATTGATGGAGAGATCTGTCACTGAGGGGCAGTAGAAGCTTCTAACATCACTGTGCTCAACTCTGCTTTGTGTGGAACGTGGAGGGAAGATTTCTGGTGAGAGCTTTCCTCCTCCTTCCTGCTGAGCTGCTGGGAGATCAAGCAGTATTAGACTGAAGGAGACAAGTCCTAGAGGAGTGAACTTAAGGAATAAGAATGGACAGGATGGAACAACCCCTTATGTATCATCTAGAATGCAGTATATTTAAGTTACTTCAATATATTAGGAATGTATTTTTGTATCACAAATTTGTCGTCTAGCTACTGTGACCAGTTGAAGATCTCTGAGAGCACCCACGTGTTGCAGCCTTTCCTTCCCAGCATTCTGGATGGCCTGATCCACTTGGCAACTCAGTTCAGCTCCGAGGTGCTGAACCTGGTGATGGAGACGCTGTGCATTGTGTGCACGGTGGACCCAGCGTTTACAGCCAGCATGGAGAACAAGATCTGCCCTTTCACCATTGCAATATTCCTCAAGTACAGTAATGGTATGCATTCCACTTACATTTCCAAAGCACAGCTGGTTTGGCTGTTAAATCCTTCTGCTGAAAACTTTGTCAGTGGTCATTGAATGAACATTGATTCCCGTGGTAGGGGGGCAACTTGCTCCTTTGCCAAAACAGTGGTGGCAAAGATTGAGATGTGTGTGTGTGTTTTAGTAAATGGTGCTTTCTCTCTCCAGATCCTGTTGTTGCTTCTCTTGCCCAGGATATTTTTAAAGAGCTAGCTCAAATAGAAGCCTGCCAGGGTCCAATGCAGATGAGGCTGATCCCAACCCTTGTCAGCATCATGCAGGCCCCAGCTGACAAGATCCCGGCGGGGCTGTGTGCAGTAAGTGCTGCAGTGGGGCATGGCCTGGGCTGGAGATGTTCCCTGTTCTCTAACACCTGGGGTGGCTGCTCTGCAAAGGGCAGAAAGGCTGCTGTGGACATGCTTTGGAGCAGTCAGTCACTGGGGGAAAGTTTTTCTGTGGAGCAGAGGCAAACTGCAGGTTCAGGAAGATTCTTCCAAAAGTTTGCTTTAAACTGCTCCTCTGGCTTGCTTCCAGTCTCCACAGTATCAGTCATCCCCAGTCATTTTGATGTGACATTGCCATCTTTCAGCAGGAATAGTCTCTTCTCCCAGCAGACTACTCCTTGCACTTCTTCCTAAGGCTTTTCCTGATTTATGTATCACATATGTATGAATTGGACATAAATTATATAGGTGCCCTAATAAAAGATGAAGCATTGACTGTGTAGGATGGTTGTATGGAATTAAACCCATAAACATCCAATATCAATATGCATATAATCTGTTAATTGGTATGACTGTAAAATTGCTTATGGGTAATTAAAATAAATTTAAATCAATGTAACCAAAATGGAACAAGTCAGCTAGAACAGTTCTCTGGCTGTTCCGGTCAGCATGCATCTGTTTGCTGTGTTTGAGTGATAACATTGCTCTTAATGTGGGAACTGTCTTGGGAACTTCTGCAGCTCACACCAGTGGTGCTTGGGTGTGTGACTGCAGAGTCCTCACATTTAAAAATTATTCTGGACTCTGAGTTCAGGGTGTGATTGCTGCAGTGGCCACATCTGTGCAGTTCCTGCCTTTGATGCTTGCAGCAGGGGTGGGTAGTGCTGACTTCAAGTTCTGTGGCTGCTGCTGTGACATTTTGTGCTTTCCTTTCAGACTTCTATTGATATACTGACCACAGTTGTGAGGAATACAAAACCCCCTCTGTCCCAGCTCCTCATCTGCCAGGCATTCCCTGCAGTGGCACAGTGCAGCCTGAACACAGATGACAATGCTACTATGCAGGTACCCCTGTGGGGAGGGGGAGGCAGGTGACAGTGGGGAGGGGGAACATTGCAGGGCTGTCCCAGTCCAAGAGAGGTGACACAGCCTTTGAGGATGCCCAGGCTGTGCTTGCCAGTTGCTGTATCAGCAGCCCCCCAGAGCCTCTGCCATCTCCACTTTACCATGGAAGTGCTGTTGTTAAGTGGGCTGCAGGGACTTTTCCTGATCATTCCTGAATGTGGACAACTACAGTGAGAAAGGCAGCATGCTGGATGTTTTTTCTATTTTAGTGCATTGGAGCATGTTAAAAAAACAAACAACCAAAGCCCAACAAGACAAAAAATCTCCCCAAAAAACCAAGCAAACCTATAATACTTTTCTGCCCACATAGCATTTATCTCACCTGGTAATGGCAGGGGCTGTCTTCAGGAGCATTCAGCAAAAGCCCTCCTAGCCCTCCTATTGTAGCAGCTTTCTGCTGTACTCATTTATGAGGGAAGGGGAAGGCAAACTCCTTTTTCATTGAGCCAGGTGTGGGAGGGAGGGAAAGCAAGGAATCATCTCCAGCATCAGCACTGTCTAAGCTGTGCTTGCTGGCAGGCTTGGCTATGGCCTGATGTCTTTGGAGTATCTAGCAAGAAGGAAAAAGCATCAGAGGCTAGAAGTTAAAAGGAGCCTTTTCATTCCAGCTCCTAGCTGACATATGAATAGCAAGGGTAATTTCATTCCTTATGTGAGGAGTTCCATAGTGGCAGGTACTCTTTGCCATGTGAATACAGACCATGGGAATATGGTCTTTGCCTAAACAACAGACCAGTAAGAATAGGCTGGAGACCAGCAGGGAGAGACTGTAGACCTGCACATTGGTTGCTTTGCTGGGTCTTTATGCTAAGAGGAATTGAAAAGGACTGCAGCTTAGCTGCTGAGTTGTGTCACACTTCTCTGTCTTCATCTCTCACTTGCTGAAAACTCTTTGAATTTCTTTAGGTAACAAGATTGGCACAAAACTGCAGCTTACTTGAGGGGGTTGTATTTATTAATTATCTTGATTGCTGCTGATTGGGCAGTGGGGAGTAGTGTATTTGATAATGAGCTGGAGTCTGTAGAAGTTACTGGTAAATCTTTTACATTTCCCTGTGTTTTCATCTTGGTTCAGGGTGGTTTTGTTGGCTGCCCCTTCCCTTACCCCCTGCTTGTCTTTGCAGAACGGCGGCGAGTGCCTGCGCGCGTACGTGTCGGTGGCGCTGGAGCAGATCGCGCAGTGGCACGATGAGCAGGGCCACAACGGGCTCTGGTACGTGATGCAGGTGGTGAGCCAGCTCCTGGACCCACGGACCTCAGAGTTCACCGCTGCCTTTGTGGGCAGGCTGGTCTCCACTTTAATTTCAAAAGCTGGGAGTGAGCTGGGAGAGAATCTGGACCAGATCCTGAGAGCCATCCTGAGTAAGATGCAGCAAGCAGAGACGCTCAGTGTGATGCAGGTGAGCAGGAGAAGCACCAGGAGAAGAAACTCTCATAATTTTCTTTCATTTCGTGCCTGTTTGTTTATGACTCATGCAATTGGAGGGTCTGTATATCCTCTTGAAGTAGTCAGGAAAATACCTGCTTTGATCAGAGAATCATGGAATCTCCTGAGATAGAAGGGACCCAGAAGAATCTTTGAGTCCAACTTCTGGCCCTGCAGAGGACACCCCAACAATCCCACTCTGTCCTAACACTCCTTGAGCTCTGGCAGCCTTGGGGGTGTGACCATTCCCTGGGGAGCCTGTTCAGTGCCTGACCACCCTCTGGGAGGAGAACCTTTTCCTAATACCCAGCCTAAGTCTCCTGTCACACAACTCTATGCTGTTCTTCAGGCCCGAAATTTTTTGTCAGGTTACAGGGTAAGCAAGATTCTCCTGGATAAGCTGTAATGCACCTTCAGTAGTCCCTCATGCCCTTGTACTTGTAAACCTTCTTTGGAGGGATAGGAGTTGCCTCAGTAGGAATGTTATCGCAAAGGCAGCATGTCTTTTTGAGTGGATTTGTTCTGTATTTGAAGGATAAATGCCTGGGACTTGAGACAAAATGAGCTTTTGGTGGATGGGAGGTGTAGTTGGCCTGAGTGAGGTGAGAGACCAGACAAAGAGCATCTCCATCTCTTCTAGCCTTGACCTACTTGTAGTGACACAGTTTTCTGGAGTGATTTTTTCCCAATGGTCTTCATTCTCTCTCCTGTCTTTTTTGTCTGTGCCCTCAATGTAAAACAGGTCGTGCAGACTGCCCTGGTTCCTCAGTAGCAGCTGGGGGAAGACATTTTTCTGGCACTTCTGAGCAAGATCCCATCTCTGCCCGCAGTGCAGCACTCAGCTGAGCTTCACTCTGCTCTAATCATTTTATCTTATTTCTCTAATTTTTTTGAATGTGCATTTTTCAAGCCAGCATATGTTGCCACAATGACCATTTCAATATCAGCAGATCTCACCTGCTTTAGGATTTTTTACCCCTGGATGATGATGATAACTTTTTTTGCCCCTAACTGATGATTGTTAACTGTTTGGAATGTCTCTCACTTTGCTTGGTTTTGGATTTAAAAGATACAGAAGTTTAAATCTGAAGCAGTCCCATGCAGCCCTTGTAGCCAAGCATTTTACAATGCTGGATCTCTTCCCTGTGTTAGCCTGGAAGATGGGCCTCTGGTGCTGGGTAGCTTTTCCCTGAGGAAGGCTACAGAGATGCCCTCAGACTGGGAGACTGACATTTAGATATGCACAGTGAATGAATTCTGCCCCAGTCTTTAGGAGGCAGACTAAAACCACATGTTTTAACAAAACCTTTTTAAAAGCTGCAGTTATTTCCCTACAATCATGTTCAAAATGCATTCAGAATTGGGAAGGTGCTTCTGAGTGATGATGTGATGGTGTTTATTGCCTGCATTTGTAGCACAGTGTTCTGCAGCTAGTTGTACTTTCCCTTCCTCCCCGGGTTCTAAGCACAGCCTTCACTCCTGCAGGGAGCTTCAGCTTCCTTCAGTAAGCACAGCTTCACTCCAGCTCCTTAAATATTTGATAAAACATTTCCAGCTATTAAATTATGTACAGCTAACATTGCCTTTCTCCTCCTGCAGTCCCTGATCATGGTGTTTGCTCACTTGGTTCATTCACAACTGGAGCCACTCCTGGAATTCCTGTGTAGCCTGCCCGGCCCCACTGGCAAGCCCGCCTTGGAGTTTGTGATGGCCGAGTGGATGAGCCGGCAGCACCTCTTCTATGGGCAGTACGAAGGCAAAGTCAGGTGGGACCCACAGATAATCAATCCTGTGTTAGCTCTGATGGGGCACAGACCCCTGTGTTAGCCCTGTGAGCTGCCCTCATCCCATTGCCATTGAGTGTTGGGTGTAGGGAAGGGGAGCTGGCTCAGATGGGAGCGGTGTGTGCCAGTGGTGAGCAGAATCGCTGCTCCCTGTGCTGTCAGCTCTGCTCAAGAGAGCTGTGGTAACTGGAGCAAGCTCTGATCTTCCTCATCAGTGCTCCTGCTGCCTCGTGCTCCTGTGCTGGAACACACACTAGGGGGAAGGGGGTGTCTCCTGCAAATATGGGGCTGCTTTTGGGATTGAACTTCTGTGAATGTGAATGTGAAGAGCTTCCACACATGGAATTGCCTTTGTAGATTACTGTAGAGTTCTGGGGTGTGATAGAGGGTTTCCAAAGAGAATCTGGTGGTTTCTTGTTGATTTATTGATCTATTAAAAGTCAATCAAGAAATTAATTGCAACAGTGTTCTCTCCCTTTTGCAGTAGGAGCACGTTTGTGTTGTGGTGGAGGCTGAGTACTGTATTCCAAAGCATGGGATGCTCTGTATTCATTTAAATTTTGTCACAGCTGCAGTATTAGATTATTCTGGAGTTGTGAAACCTCACAGACCACTCTTAGGGGTCTCACCAGCTGTTAACTCAATTATTAGTGTGTGTTGTTACGTTATTGTTATGAGCAGTCAAATAGCCTGTGAAATAAAGAATGAGAAAAAGCAGGTTCAAAATGGAATTTAGTGAATAATCTTGAAGGACAAGCAGCGGATTTGGGGATCCAGTGCTCTTTTTGGTCACACTTTGTTGGTTTCATTCCTAAGCCTGGTAGTTTATCCCCATTTTGACAGTGCAGACCTGTCTGCAGGATCTCTTGAGGCTTTTGGAAAAGCCAGACCAGGAGAACAAGGTTAAAGATGATTGTTTAGAGCTGTGTTGTCCAAGATGAGAACTGTTTGTGTACAGGTGATGTAGCAGGGCTCCACACTGTTTTAAACATTTGTATTTGGTTGGTTGTGGTGACATTTACCATGCATTAGTAAATGCTTGGTGTTTCTGTCTCCTGAGGAAAAGCAAGGCCTGCTCTGAGGACCCTCTTGTTCAGGGTTAGTAGAAAGACCCTGAAGGCAGCTGACACCTCCTGTGTGCACAGTCCCCATCCACTGGGGACAGGTTGAAGAAGTGCCTGTTGGGTCTTGATGAAATGATGGGAAAACTTTGGGTAGCTTGGGGTAGCAGGTAAAACCTGGGTGCAAACCAGCAGAGGTCACATCCATAGTGTGGGAGAGAAAGAGGGTGAGAAGTGAAAGCACAAGGAGTTCAGTTCCACAGAACTCCAGAACTTCAGTTTGAGATTTGTGGAGTCAGGATAGAGGTTTGGGGGTGCCAAGCATAGATTGTCAACCTTGACCTGTAGTCAGAATCACCCTCAATGTGCTTGAAAACAGCATGGAACTGGAGAAGGTTTGAAGTGTGGAGTAGAAATGTGAGCATCAGAGATGGAAAGGTAAAGGAGAGGAGCAAGCTGGAAGTTCTGAGTGTAGCAGAGCCATGAAGGACCAGAAGTGAAAATGAGCATTGAGACTGGAGAAAGGGGGCAGATCATCACTGCAAATCAGCCAAATTACTGCTTTCTTGCCACTGCTTTCCTCTTAATTCCATCTTTGTGTGCACGTGGTGCTGCAGGGGCACGTTTAACCTGGTGGCCCTTCTGACCTGGAGAAACCTTTAATGTATGGGTGGATGTCTGTACTGTTGGTGGTGCTATATCCAAAGTTTGAGCAGTTCCCAGCTTGCTGTGCAGGTTGGGAGCTGAGTCCAGCTTCTGATGCTGACATAAAGCAGGAGACATGGGAAAATTCTGTCATGCTTGTTCTTGGCCAAGATATAGAAGAAGGGGCATCTGGGTGTCTGCTCTGGGATGTGTTCCCTGTTGGAAAGGCTATGAAAGCCAGACAGTTTGGGGAAATTCCAATCTCTAATTTTCCTGTTCTCTGCTCCCAGCTCTGTAGCACTGTGTAAACTCCTGCAGCATGGCATCAACACAGATGACAAGAGACTTCAGGACATTAGGGTGAAGGGAGAAGAAATATTTAATATGGATGAGGGAATTCGGACACGATCCAAGTCAGCCAAAAGTAAGTAATAATTTTGCTTTAACAAGGGATTTTTCTGTAAATAGATGCTATGAAAGGGCTTAAATAGGTCTGGCAGATCACACAGAGCTGTAGGAGATAGTTCCTGCAGAAAGGGTGTGTTGATTTTTAGAGCTAATTCATACATCATGTACTTAACATATCTGTTTGCCTGTATCTGTTTACCTTAATTCTGCCAAAGACTGGTTTGGAGAATTCCTGATGTCTGATTTAATATAACTGGATGAGGTAATTATGGGATGGGGAGTTCTTCACTGCTGTTTTCTATTATGAGACAGAATTGATATTTCTGGATGCCTGGTAGCTTCTCTGAGAGGAAAGTGTCCTTAGTGCATGCAGAAATTAAAAAACAAAGGCGTGTCTTTTTCAATGAGACACTTTGACAAAAAGCAATGATTCAACAAGTTAGAGATTTCTTTTAAGGAAAGCTTGACCAGTCTCCTGCATAAGATTTGTCTTATTTTTTAATAGGTTCAACCCAAAGTCTTTGACTGGAGGTTGCTGTTGAGATTAGTCTTTTAAATCAGAGAGGGCAAAGCTCTGGGCAGTTTTTCCTGAGGACTGAGCTCTAGGGGAAGGACACCTGGGGGCTGCTGTCCTCAGCCATCAGTCAGACCTTGGTCTTGCTGTGCTAGAGCTCATGTGTGACCAGTGGTGGGATGGGGTGTGGAGGCTGTGCAGATCCAAACTGGGAGCCTGTCCAGACAGTCTGTGCTCCTTGCACCTTCATCCATGGGCATGGGATCTGCAGTGATGCAGTGAACAACTGAGGTGACAGCTAAGGAGATGAATAGGGACAAGCACTAGGGAGTTTCAGAGTGGTGGTCACAAATCACTTGCTACCTGATTATTCTTGGCTGAAAAAAAACCCAAACCAACGAAGGTCAGACAGAAAAATGGCAGCTGCCAGCATTTGAGTTAAACAAAGATAAATACTAGCATCATAGGATACTAGTAGGAGCTAAAACTAATGCTCCTAAATCAATCAACTAATGCTCCTATCAAACTAATTTGATAGTATCTTTACTTTTATAATTAAAGCCAAATACACATATAATACAAATATAATTAAGGTCTAGCTGTCCCATGGAATAGTTAAGCCCTGCAGGAACACTAGTAAGGAAAAGTTGGAGCTTACAGTGCCTCAGAAGGGGCAGAGCCATGCCTGGGAGTACTGCACTGCTCATTTACAGGATGTGCAAATGGACTTCAGGGAAGAAAGGTTGACTCCAGATGACTCCACTAAGCAGCCTCTAGGAGAAGAGTCACACATTCATTTTCCCCTTCCTCCTCTTCACTTGGAATATGCAAGGTTGATACTGCATTGAGATCTTTGGGAATGTCTGGGTACATGGAAAGAAGCTTTGGGGGTTTTATGGCAGTTGTTTTTTCCTTCCAACCTCCCTAACAAAAATACCCCACCTCAACAAAAAAGGGCCTGTTTTGTAACTTTTAATTAAAAGCAATATGAATATGTGTGTTTTTTTCTCTTACAGATCCTGAGCGCTGGACAAACATTCCTTTGTTAGTAAAAATCTTAAAATTAATAATAAATGAACTCTCTAATGCCATGGAAGCAAATGCATCTAGACAGACAACTGCAGATTGGAGCCAAGGTAAAATACTGTGTTTGCTTTTGCTCTTTGCATAGCTTAAATCTACTTAATTTCTCTTGAGAAGTATTTATGGTATAGGAATTTGTGTCAGTAAACCATGTACCTATAACTACACAGGCTTGAACAGATGATAAGCTCATAGAATCACAGAATCCCAGCCTGGTTTAGGTTGGAAAGGACCTTAAAGCTCATCTTGTTCCACCCCCTGCCATGGGCAGGGACACCTCCCACTAGCCCAGGTTGCTCCAAGTCCTGTCCAGCCTGGCCTTGGACACTTCCAGGGATTCAGGGGCAACCACAGCTGCTCTGGGCCTCACCACCCTCACAGGGAAGAATTCCTTCCCAATATCCCATCTATCCCTGCCCTCTGCCAGTGGGAAGCCATTCCTCTTTGTCCAAGTCTCTCTCCAGTTCTCTTGTTCTACTGTGCAGTTCATCATTTGCACATCTCTTCCTTCCCTGTGCTGTATTTAAGTGCTACCAATCTCTTCCAGATAAAAATTAATGAAAATTAAGATAGAATAAGATTAGGATAAGAATTATCCTAAGGATAAGAATTAGAATAAGAATTAGATAAGGGAGAATAAGATCAGTCAGTGTTGTATATCCTTAGACCTGAAAATTATTTTGGGCTAGTTTGGAAGATGGGATCTGACCATGTGTGAATAAAATTTCCCTTTCATAGTATAACTGGTTTGCCTTTCTTCCTTCTTCAAGTATCCATTCTTGTATCCTTTTGCTTGGCTCCAGTTCTGGAAACATTCCAAAAGGATAAGGAGGATTGTAGGTTTTATCTTCATCCATCCACACATGCAGGGATGTGTTTGCCTACAAACTCCAGTCCCCTATAGAGTGATCACAGACTGGACCTCTTGGATTTAAATAATTTCTAGATTTTTTATTTTTCTAAACAGATGATTCAAATGATATGTGGGAGGATCAGGAAGAAGACGAGGATGAAGATGAAGGCTTAGCAGGACAGTTCTTATCAGATATTCTTTCCACAAACAAGTATGGTGAGTAGCAGCTTGAAAGTCCTTCTTCAGACCAGTAATCAAGTAGGTGACATCCTAGTCAAAATTTCCTTCCCTTGGCAGCTGCAAAACAAAGACTGCAGGCACAGGGAAGGAATTCTGCCCTGGGATTGTGAATAAGAACTTTCTGGAGAAGCCATGGCTGTGAGCAACATGGTGATTAAATTGTTGCATTATAAATAACATCACCTGGGAGTTCACATGCTGCACAGGCTTCACAGCTGGGAGGTTCCTGCAGGTTATTTTTCTAAAGAGAAAATTGCTGCTCAAAGTCGTAGGTGTGAGCTCAGCATGACAGTGTCCAAGGGATGGGTGAGCTTGTTTGTGGAGAGACCTTGAGGAACAAGTGCTGCATAAAGAGATGAGCAGGTGCATCATCTCTCAGTTTCATGTAGCCTCAGAAGGGAGAACTTTACAGGGAAACAGCAAGGGATGCTGCTCACATTAGCACAGAACTGGCAAAGTGTCACCCTCACGTGGGATTAAGGCAGAAGGTTCTGGTGCGTGGGATTCCCAGGCCTGCCTGTGAGTGTCCCATGTGTGCTTGGCTCACCTGTGTGTTCCTTGAGCCTCCTCTGACCCTGGTCCTGGGCTTCAGTGGTTTCTATCACATGACATAAAGGAATGAATATTCTGGATACAATTTTCCTTTTCCCAGCAGTGCTGAAACTATTTACTTTTGGTGGATCCTTGGGTTTCAATAGCTTGATAGAAAACTTCCTGAGATAGTCTGCTCTTTTTGATGTTAAAACATGCTGATTTGCCTCTGACAGATGAAGATTACTATGAAGATGATGAAGAAGATGATCCAGATGCATTAAAGGACCCTCTTTACCAAATAGATCTCCAGGTGATGCTCTAGAATGAGGGGTTTTATCAGATTCCAATCATTCTCTGTAAACTTTAATTTTCTAAATGTTGTACTTTAACAAATGTGTAAGCACTGCAAATGCCAGTTATTGATTGTCATCCAGAAGGCACTCTGTTAATTGAAATTACTTTGGAAAGGGCCAAGTGTCCCAAGAATTTCTGGAGCTATTTTTCCTTATTATTAATATCCATGACATGGAAATGTGAATGAACAAAACTCTGAACAGAGGGAGATGAGACTTTTCTACTTGTGAGCTTCACAGCTACTGGCAGAAGTCAGGAGTAGGTTGGAGAGTGAACATGACAGAATTTCATACTCCACTTGGAGATGCTCCCACTCAGTCAGCCCCTGTGTTACCCTTTGCTCCTGCTTTTCCCACCACCTGCAGCTGTTGATGGGCCCTTCCCTCTGCTCCCACCCTTCTTCCTCTGCTCCAACCTTTCCTTCTGATTCCACTCCTCCTCCTGCACCGCTCCTTTCTGTTCCCTTCAATCCCGGGGTCCTACTTGGTGCATGTTGGGATGTCTCCTGACACATGGAAGCAGCAGGATTTTCCAGGAGGGTGGTGCTGACAGGGTGTTTCTGTCCCTCCCAGGCCTATCTCACCGATTTCCTGTGCCAGTTTGCACAGCAGCCCTGCTATGCCATGTTCTCTGACCACCTCAACGACAACGAGAAGCGAGTGCTGCAGGCCATCGGGATATAGACCCACTCCAGAGACCACACCTGCCAGATCTGATGAACAGTAGAGGTTTTTTGGCTAATTCCACGTTTTATGATTGGACATAAAACATTTTCCAGTGTCTGCCTGCCTTGTTCCAGGTCGACAATGGCCTTGTTTTTTTGAGCCTCATCTTAACATGCGTCTGCTAAGGGAAGGAATCCGGAGAAAGCAGCAAGGACATTGCACATTGGTCTCACCACAGGAGCACTTTCATTTTCCACAGTAACTTTCCAGGAAGTTCTTAAAGATAAAAAATAATGTGTCCTTAATATTTTTGAAAGGAAACTGTCTCTACCTGTGAAGAGGCACTTTCAGTTTCTCACAGCACAGTCGGACAGAGAAAGGAACCGGGTCACTTATGGATTGCTTGACAAGTGGGAAGGTTGTTCTTGGCTGTTGTTCCTCTTCACGTAACACAGGGTAAATATCTTGATCCTACAACGTGACTTCTTTTATAGACCCACAGACTCTTTCCAGAGCTGCCTGGACGGGATGGAGCCAGTTCACAGGAGTTTGGAGGGGAAGCTGAGACAATGAAACTGAGTGCATATCTTCTTTCCTGGTGTGGACGGGGGCTCTGTCGCTCACATCTCCCATGGGAGCAGTTCTTCACTAACACTTGTTAGCATTGTTAGCACATGCTCAGAGGAAGCCACCACTTAAATTTCTGTTCCTGTGGCATGTGGCTATGAAAGACTGGTTTTCTGGAACCCAAGGAGCCACAGTTTTTAGGAGAAAAAAAACTGATTGTATTTAACATATTTGCTCCATGACAGCCACTCTGAACTCCTTTGCTTTTTTCACACTCCTGTGTGTATTTTTATAGAGTGGTATAATAACATTTGCAAATTGATTTCCCCATGAGAACAGTGTAATGTATCTCACAACACCTCTCTGCCTTTGGTTCCCTTTTGGGGAAAATGAAATAAAACTATTAAAATGTACATTGGTATCCTTGTTATAAAACAGATTTAAAAGGAACTTGTGCTTGTTTCCTGAAGTCACTTTTTAAAGACATATTTCTCCTTAGGACACGTTCTTTATGTGCTGCCAGAGGATGTTTGGATGTTTCACGGGAGTCACCTGGACAGTAAGGGAGTCGTGTGCTGTATCTGCTGCTTAAAACAGGCTCAGCCATTACAGTTTCCTTTTAAGAAAGGCACTTGCTGTTCCTTTGTGGAATGCTTTGTTTTGATGTCGTATCAAACCCTCCATAACCTGGAGTCCTGAATCTCACTGGTCTCATGTCCTCAGGAATGGGCAGAGCTGGGGGGAACCCCCATCCCCTGCAGACTCCTCTGAGCTGTTCTCAATTTTTTCTGTGCCTAACTATGAGAAGCAGAGTTTGAAGCCTGATTTTTATGTGTCTAATAAGGTACAAGCTCTTCCCATGCCATTGAGTCTCAGTGTCTTTCTTCCCTGGGGATTCTCTGGTCTTTGAGAGTATCTATTAAACAGGGTGCTCTGACCTGCTAGGGCCAAGAAGTTAAACTTGGTAGGTTTGTAAACCTACCAAGAAGCTGATGGCTGCAGTGGTGTGTCCACGTGGCTGTTCCAGAAGGGTCAGGAGTGTCCTTAGAGGAATTGGTCCCAGCTCTAGGAAGAAGCAGGACCAGCTTTTTTTGCCACGTGTGTCAGCAGCAAAGGCTGAAACCCATACTTGGAGGAAAGTGGATGCCAAACATCTGGAAGCATCAAGGTTTGCTCAGGGTATCAGGAGTAAACAGCACATTGAAGGCTGGTTAGCCTGGGCTCACAGAGGTGTTGGAGGGGTTCATGTGTGCTCCACTGGGAGCTGGGGCTGGTGTCCTGTGCCTTGGAGGGGGGCTTTAGCCAGGTCAGAGTGTGGATTTAAACAAGACCATGAAAAATGAAGCTGACAGTACTGACACTGAACTGAAACATTTAAGAGTGTCTGTGACATTGTAAAGTTCCAAAAGACAATGGGTCAGTGCTATGTTCCTGCTGGAGTTCACCTGTGTTTTGGGTAAAAATGGCTTTGATTTGCAGTTATCAATGTTTTTTCAGAGTGTGAGTGGGAAGGATGGGGGGGTAAGTGGCACTGTCTCTACGTGTGAAGATTCACCTACCTGAGTTTCCCACAGCACAGATGGACTGAAAAAGGCACAGTGTCCCTTACTTGATTGCTTGAGAAGTGGGAAGGTTGTTCCTTTGGCTGAACTGGTGCTCTGCACTCTCCCTCCTTTATCCTCCCCTCGGATGCAGTCTGAGCTGGGTGGGCACGGTGCTGCTGCACGGCAGCTGAAGCTCGACCAGCCCAAGGGGCAGGACTGGCACAGGGGTGGTGTGGTTGTGCAGCAATTATTGCCAGCACCCTGTGCAGGGTGGTCTTGGCAAGAAATACCCTTGGCTCAAGCAATCCCTAGGAAGAGGCTGGATAGGATCTGAGAGGGTGCAAAAGGGAGATGTTTTGAGGGACCTCAGCGAAGTTCTGGTGCTCATGACTTCATTGCTTTTCTGCTTAACCAGTGTCATCTTCCCTGAAGGCTCCGTGATGTCTTTACACAAGGATTGTGTTTGCTGCAGGAATTGTGCCCAAAAACCTCTGAGTAGTAACACTACTTGCTCAGGATGGAAGCTGCTGGACTCTGAAGCAGCGTCTGAAGTCTGGTTTTGAGGTGCAGCATCACTTATGTTGTCTGCTGTTGCAAAGAAACTAAATTAATGGTCATAGAGGTCTCTGACACCATGTTAGGAAACATAAAATAAGAAAAAGCAAAGGGTGGGCTGTGGGTGACTGCACAGCCGAGGGCACATGCCTGGCACACACATCCCGCTCAGGACTCGTCTGTGGGGATGAACTGGCCGTGTTTGCTCACCGAGTGTTCTCCGGGGAGCAGCACGAAACTCCGACCCCACGGACCCTGCAATGAGACTTTATGCATATTTATCAGTACTGTTCAATTTTGGGAGTGAATTAACAAACTCTTGTAATGTAGAATCCGGCCTGACTTCCCCGCCCTTACCCGGGTCTTTACCCGGGCAGCGCCGGTACCGGCTCGGCCCCCGGCCCGGCCTCGAACGCAGCTCTTTGAGCCCCTCAGTGGCGTTTGGGGCGCCCCCCCTCTAGAGGTGCATGCTGGGAGCTGTAGTCCAGGGCTTGGCAGCTGCCGGGCCGGCGCCCTGGGTGCAATGCACGCCGGGAATTGTGGTCTGGTGGCGTGCGCGCGCAGGGCACGCTGGGAGTTGTAGTCCGGAGGCCAGGCGTGGGCCATGGCGGCGGCGGCCGCCCCGGCGGGTGGCGCGGGGCGCTCGAAGGTGGCCCCGAGTGTAGACTTCGACCACAGCTGCTCGGACAGCGTCGAGTACCTCACCCTCAATTTCGGGCCCTTCGAGACCGTGCATCGCTGGCGTCGCCTCCCACCCTGCGACGAGTTCGTGGGGGCCCGGTGAGCTGGGGAGAGGACGGGATGGTGGGAGGGGGGCTCCCGGCGCCGCTGACCTGTCCGTGCCGCCCACAGGCGCAGCAAACACACCGTGGTGGCTTATCGGGATGCGATCTACGTGTTCGGCGGGGACAACGGGTAGGGGGAGCTGAGAACGCGGGGAGCAGGGCCGGGGTTGGGGGGAGGTGGGTGTGAGGGGATGTGGATGTGAGGGGAGATCGGGTGTGAGGGGAGCGGGGTGTGAGGGGAGATCGGGTGTGAGGGGAGCGGGATTTGAGGAGAGCGGGGTGTGAGGGGAGCGGGGTGTGAGGGGAGCGGGGTGTGAGGGGAGCAGGGCTGAGGGTTCGGGACCGCCCCTGTCCGACCCCCGGCCCGGCTCAGCCGCCTCTCCCGTCCCTCCCCGCAGGAAGACGATGCTGAACGATCTGCTGCGCTTCGATGTGAAGGACTGCTCGTGGTGCAGGTGGGCAGCGCGGCCCCTCACCGTACCCGGCCACTAGCAGGGCGGGACACGCCGCGGCTTCCCTCAGTATCTCGGGACGGGTGTAAAAGTTGTGGCACTACCCGAGTACCCGAGAGGAAGTGTCACCTCCGCCCAGCGCTGTCACAGCTGTTCCCTGCCAGCCTGCTGTGTGCTGGGCCATCGGGGTTACCGGTCCTGCCCGAGGAGAAACCGGGCAGCACAACAAGGGAGAGGATCAGGGTCACCTCTGTTCCTGCAGCCTGTGAGAGAGCAGAGGGACCGGGTGTGCTGCACCCCTTGGGCCAGCAAAGCTGCTGGCATGGCTCACACCTTCCTGCACTGGGCAGTCTGTCTTTCTTATCTCACCTGTGTTCCACTTTCCAGTTCTGACAAATAGATTTCAGCAACAGCATGTTTGTAACCATTTATACCGTATTTCTGTTCCCTAAAATCTTAGTGCAATCAACTATTAAATTAAGTGTAACACAGAAACAAAAGAATAATTTCTAACAGTTGTTTCTTTTCTGAGTCTGCACAGTAGCTCTCAGTGCCCAAAGCATGACCAGGGTGTTTGACTGCTGCTGTTGTAACCTCTGCAGGGCTTTCACAACGGGGACACCACCAGCACCACGGTACCACCACTCTGCCGTGGTCTACGGGAGCAGCATGTTTGTATTTGGTAAGGCAGCAGCAGGTTGTGCTGGGAGTGGTAGATGTGCTGCTGTACTGGTTTGAAAAAAGAATGAGAGATCTTTAGGAAGTGTCAAAGATCTCATTCAGTAGCAAATCCAGTATCTTTCATGGCTGAGTGTGGTTTCAACTTTGGAAATATTTTGCTGTTTTGTTTAATACTTTAAACAAGGTTAAAAACTTTGAGGATGACTCGAAGCTCATTACTATAGTGATTCTTTAGGAGAAAGAGTGGAGGATAAGTCTCCTTCTGTAGTAGTCCATTAGCCAAACACTTTATGCAATCAAAAGTTTTTCCTAATGCAATGCCTGGAAGTGTGTGTGCTCCTTGCCTGGGAATCTAATGGGATTCTTGTTGTCCAGGTGGTTACACTGGAGATATCTATTCCAATTCTAACCTGAAGAATAAAAACGACCTCTTTGAGTATAAGTTTGCAACTGGGCAATGGACAGAGTGGAAGACTGAGGGAAGGTAAGAGCTAGTGTCATTGCCTCACACTTTGGGGGAATAAGGGTAGCTTGGCATCCTTTCACATAGCACAGTCAGACCTAGTGACAGTGCTGATGTTTGGGCTGCAGCATGATTGCTGCTCTGCTTTTACAATTAAAGTGTTTTGGTTCTACAGGAGTTTTTTTGGAAGGCCTCCTTTCCAGAGTGCACTATAAAGGAAATTTGTCCAAAATCCACTCTTCATGTTTCAGGTCCATGACAGAAGGGATAGGAACAAAGGGAGTTGGGGTTTTTTTCTGAATTCTTTCAGTTTCAAGGATAGCTTGGAAAATGTTGATCCCTCATGAACGTGGGCTCCTGAGATTTAGTGTTCCACGGAAAACCAGAATCACTAACACATGGCTTCCTAGAGTTGACTCCCTGGACATTTCACAATGCCATTTCTGACAGTGATTGTGATCCAGCTACTCAGTATTTTTTACAAGGGAGCGGACAGGATAAGGGGGAACGGCCTCATACTGGCAAAGCAGGGATTGATGGGATATTGGGAAGGAATTCTTGGCTGTGAGGGTGGCGAGGCCCTGGCACAGGTGCCCAGAGAAGTTGTGGCTGCTCCATCCCTCAAGTGGCCAAGGCCAGGTTGGATGGGGCTTGGAGCAACCTGGGCTAGTGGAAGGTGTCCCTGCTCATTGGCAGGGGGTGGGACTGGATGGGCTTTAAGGTCCCTTTCTGCCCAAATTCTGTTTGGGCAGAAATGACTCCCCAGTAAGGGTCATGTGGAGTCTTTATCCACAATCCTATACACAGCTGAAGTAGCTGAAATGCTGGTTTCAGTGGAGAGAGGGAAGGGGATGGTTGTTTCTGTGATTTGTGGAGAGGGATGAGGAATGTTACATCCATTCTTGTGTTACTGTAGCTCACCTCTGATGAGCACATTATATTTCAGAACAGAGACCCTCTTAGCAATTTCTTTTTCTGGTTAATTCTGGTAACTTGTGACATTTTGGAGAGTAGTTCTTACTCAGTTTACAAACTCGCATTTTGCTTGTTGTTTCCCAGAGTTACAGTGTTCATGCTGCACAATGACCTCAGACAAGCCAACAGATGCCTTGTGGCATCACAGGTTTGTTCAACCTGGCTGATTTAGTTAAAACAACAAAGATTATGGAAGAGAAAGCATAGGTTTGATCTTACATTGTGGGTACTACATCTTGGGAACAGCCCTGAATGATCCCAAATGGGTGTCCTGAGCTCTGTCCTGGTCTCATTTCTGTGTTTCACTTGTTTAGTCTGTGGGAATACATGTGGGATGTTCATAGCAAGAGTTGATTGCCACCTTGCTCTACCAGTGGTGCTATGAATTTTCCCATTGTTTAACTACTTTATGCGAAGTATTCATAAGAGTATTTGAGTCCTGGCAAGGAATTAGTTGGGATTTGTTTCCTTTTTTTTTTCCTGTCTGCATTGAGGTGGTGTCTCTTCACTGAAAGCAGCAGAGTGCAAAACTAACACATGCCTTCAGAGGTTCACTCAGTGTTTGGAGGGTGCATGGCAGAAGCAATTTTGTGTAGGGGACTTCTTACATTTCTTAGATCCTTCTGCAGCCCCTCTACAGCTGCAGAGGGCAGATTATTGTCTGCATTTTCTTCCTTGCAGGTTGCCAGTGGCCAGGTCAGCTCATGGTGCAACAGTGTACAGTGACAAGCTGTGGATCTTTGCTGGATATGATGGCAATGCACGGTATGGGGCAGTATCACCCTCTCCTTGACTGCTTTTGTGAAATCCCAGCCCCTCACTTTCCACCTTTGTAGAGACATTTCCATATTCCAAGAGATTTCAACACTCAACTGCAGCTTTGCAAACCCAGTCTGTTGTTGAGCATTGCATTTTTGCAATTCACTGGTTCATGTTCAGATAAGTATGTGCTTAAAGCCGAAATATCTGGTTACTCAGAGTGGCTGTGGATGTGTAATTTGACAGTGTGCTTGGTTGTAAGGCTGCAAAATGATCTTTGACATTTGGCAAATGCACATTTCTTGAAAAATCCCCGTCACAAGCTGGGTGGTGTTGCTGAGACTTAGACAGCAAAGCCTGGATTTGCTAGGAAATCATCTGACAGAACTAAGAGCAACGTGTCAGTTTTTTCTCAGAAGTCTCTGGAAATATGTAATATTTAGGTTGAAGGGAGGTAGGATTTTTTATGGGGAAAGACTGGAAAGGAGTGGGTGCTGAGATGTTAGAGAGAGCCTGGTGCTTTGTCTCACAGTAGCTCCTTGCATTTGCTGTTGGTCTGTCAGGGAACAGTCAGTTCTGGATGTGTAATTTCCTTTTCTGTCGTGATGAACTTGAGGAGTAATTTACATTGATGTACAATATTTGCATTGAGAGTACAGAGAGATTGTCACAAATGAGGAGCTGGGTTGCCTCCTCTTCTGAGGAGAAATCTTCAGAAAAGTGTCCAGTTCCACAAAGTCTCCAGGAGAAGATAATCTGATAATGGAGAAAACAGATGGGATGTCTTTATTATTTCTGGAGAAGGAATTGGTATAAGATGCATGACTCTGTGGGATTGTTCAGTGCCAGCTTAGGGAGTCCCCCAGGGCCTTGGATAGCTGTAAGGAAGGAGTGGGTGAGAAGAGCTGTCTAATTTATGTTAAATATGTCTAATCACGTTTAAAAAATGTTTTTTTATGGAACTTGAGCCTCCAGGCAGATTTGAACAAAGGAAACATCTGTAGTTACTGTGAGTAACTTGCTCTGGGAACAGCACAGTCAGAGATGTGTCAGGTTACCTGTTTCATCCTCCTTTCTGTATTTAAGGAAGGATTCAGCCACTAAATAATAGTGGTCAATCTCAATAGTTAACAGGGATGAGCAGAAGGAGCAGGGTAATAAGAGGTATTTTGTAAAAATCCTGAAGATTAAATAGCTCAAGTCCTTGAGCTCCAGACTGAGTTGCTGTATGTAGTTAACTGCAGTGTACTTGTAACTAGAAAAATACTGAACCAAGCTGGGGTGGGGATGTCAAATTTAGGTATAGGACAAAGGGATTCTAAAAATGTTTTTCTGTCAGTGGAAGTAGAAAATTCTTCCTGTGCAAAAGGAATGTTGATGAGATAGGATTTCTGTCCTTTCAACACTATTACAAAAAATCAACTGTTTCAAATCAAGCATTTTTTGTGTTATGGCACAGATTAAATGACATGTGGACAGTAGGCCTGCAGGACAGAGAGCTGACCTGCTGGGAAGAGGTAAGAAGCTTTAATTTTAACACATAAAATCCTCTTTTTTGGTTTTAATGCAAAATTATTTAAAATTTCCCATGCTAGACTGCACTATTCTTTCTCCAGAATGTGTTTTTGATGCACAGTGAAAAGAAACAGTTCAAATTTGATTTGGTTGGGGTATTTGGAAAACCAAGTGTGTATGAAAGGGTGATTTTATTGCTTGTGAATCTGTGAACTGGACTTGGACTTCCCATGGGGCATTTGCTGTGTCCCCTGTGGAAGGGACTGCATTCCCACTCAGACCACTAACACAGACTGGGAGCTTTGCTGGCCAGCTGGCCTAAGTCCTGATCCTTACAGTACTGGGAGCTTTGAAAATGTGGCCTCCCAACCTTTTTATCCAGGGAAAATCAGACACGTAAGCACAGCAGGAGTCACCAGCTTTACAGGGCCCATGCCATGTGCTCACCCTGGCTGCACCTGTGTCCTGTGGCCCTGCAGTGTCCTCAGCACGTTGAGTTGTGCACTGGAACAATACATTTCTAATTTTGAACTTAATTATCTTTCAGATTGAACAAAGTGGTGAAATTCCTCCTTCCTGTTGTAATTTTCCCGTGGCGGTTTGCAAAGACAAGATGTTTGTTTTCTCTGGCCAGAGTGGAGCAAAGATTACCAATAACCTCTTCCAGTTTGAATTCAAGGAAAAGATGTAAGTGTAGACAATTAAGTCCTGCAAAATCCACATAATCTTTGACTTGCAAAATGTAATACTTAAGGGTATCGAGGGAGAATCCAATGTCTCCTGGTGACGAAGGATTTAAAGAATTGTATAAAATTTAAAAATGTATAAAATTTAAATCTGAAAATGTAAAGAATTGTATAAAACCATCCTGTTTGCTGTCCCAGCTGGACACGGATCCCCACGGAGCACCTGCTGCGGGGCTCGCCGCCCCCTCCCCAGCGGCGATACGGACACACAATGGTGGCCTTCGACCGGCACCTCTACGTGTTCGGGGGGGCTGCGGACAACACGCTGCCCAACGAGCTCCACTGCTACGACGTGGACTCCCAGACCTGGGAGGTCATCCAGCCCAGCCCAGACAGCGAGGTAAAACCTTCAATGTGTTTTTTCCTTTGTGCTCCATCTTCTTTGACTCATTTTTGCCGTGGACGCGTTTTGACAAGAGCATTGGATTTTAGCTAAACAGTAACAACTCCTTCCCACTGGTGGTTAATCAGCTGGAATATTGTGGGTAGCAGTCCTTAAAGATTAGTCAGTGTTGACACATCTAAAACTTAACACATTTTAAAGAAATACCATGAAATGCTTTGATATGTGTTATGAGTCAAACATTTGCTTGGTCAGAAGCTGAACAATGAATTCAGTGTGTACCAGTGGTTCTTTGCTTGGCTGTGTGATCCTCTTGAAGCAGAATTCAAAACTAGACAAGATTTGATTTGTCATTGTAATGCCCATGTGCATAAAATCTTATAAATTCTGATTATACATAGAGTTGTGGCTGGCAAATAATAATATGGAGGCTCAGAAAAGATCTGTTTTAGCATACTTACATTAATAAGAGATATAAATTTTAAAATGTTTGTTTTTACAATTGAAAGGCTGTAGATCACCAAATGCCAAGGAAACACTGTAAATGAGACAATATTTAAAAAAAAAAAAAAAAAAAAAAGATGAACATATGAATCTGTTTCTTTTGCTACTTATGCAAGGCAGAGATTGTGTGATAAAATGCCCATTTTTCCTCATAGCACACTCACAGATCCTGTATTCCAGGTGGAAGTGCCAAGGGCTCACCTGGATTCAGTGCATATTTCAGGTCACATAAATGAGGATCATTTCATCCCAGAATGCACAAGCAGTTGTTCCCTGAAGCCCATACCAGTGTGTGTAGTTCCTGGCTTTGGAACAGTAGCATTCATTGTGTTTATTAATGTGAACAGATTTTATCTTAAGCCGTGTTAAGGTACTGCAGCTGATGTCACAGTGGGTTTAGGGTGTGAGCTGCTCCCTGTGTGTGTGCTGTGCACACAACTGCACAGCCTGAGGTTATACCTCAGACAGCTGAGTGTTGCAAGAATTGGGATCAGGTGCAGAGTTACTGATTTAGCCAGCACAGGTGTGACAGGGCTCACCCCCAAGAGCTGTGTGGGGTGTTTGGTGTGTTTATGTGTTTGCAGACAGGTCACAGGTTGGATGAGCTGGAGAATCCCACCCACACACTGCTCAAAATTAACTGTGCACGTAAGCCCTGTCAGGAGCTGTGACTAGACCAAAGTATTTCACAGCAGCCTATTTAATGCTTTTCAAAACTGATTTATTGTCACATTAATTAATAAAGCTGCTTCTTCAACTTTCTAAAGCCACAGTTGCCTTCAGGGCTGTAGATCCTGTTCTGTTCCTGCCAGTGTTACCACTTAACGTGTGAGGCTTCAGCAGGCATTGGTTCTTTGGGACACAATTGCTTATGGTTCCAGGAGCAGAACTGCTCCTGCCAGTGTTATTAATGCTGTAAACCAGCATTGTTCCCTGAGTTATCCCCTGCTAAATTTCATTTCAGATTTCAAAGCTCTTTTCTTCGTCTATCTGTAATCCCAGACAGAGGTCTCCTAGTTGCTTGTGTTGTATTTTGCAGTTTCTTTCTCTGGTGCAGCATCTAGAGACCAATTTGGTAGAAATGGGAGGTGAAACTGGTGCTGTTGAAACACAGGATAGTAAATTTTCCTAAAAGGTCAATTAACTGCAAAATCTGAGAGACTTTTGGTGTTTCAAGTAAGTTTTAAATTATTTTGTGTCTTCTGGAGTCATAACTAGGCAATTTCTCAGAATCATTTTCCTAAAGTTGCCATGAGCTTTTGGCAAAGACTTCTAAAGGTAGCAGTGAATCTCTAGTACCATCCTGTTCCCTGGACACTCTGAACTTGGATTTTCCTTATTTATCCATCTCTGTGAACAAAATTATTCACGTTAATTTGAAACAAAACAGAAGTCGGTAAGTGCAGTGCTGTCTCAGCACTTGAGGGTTTCTAATATGTGTGAAGTGATAGTGACCTCTGTTATTGTACAGCAGAATGACCTACCTCGACTTTTAGAGTTGGGTTTTTCCTTTCCAATGGATGGATTGTAGAGTTTACCTTCTGCTTCCTCTGTATTATGTGATATGATCTTAGAAATGCTGCATTTTAACTTTGCTTAACTGCACTTTAGGGGGGTTACTTTCTTACTTATGATCATGTGATGCATATCCTTAATTATTTCTTCTTTAGGATGTTTAGCATGGAATGGGTAAAGCCTCTGGAGTCCAAAATGAGGTTTGGTGCTGACTAAGCTATTAATTCAGTGGTGATTTTTACAGTGCTTTGCAAAAGAGATTACAGAAGAGATTACTTACACTGAAAGAGAGTCATTGCTGCCATTCCAGTCTTGTTCTCTGAACTTAGGCTGCCTCAAGGAGCTTTTCAGGGTGGCTGGGGAGTGATTTGGGCTTTTCAGACCTATTTGTGCCAGAAGCAGGAATAGGCTGTCAGGTGGAAATTGTATGTCCTCTGTTATAGGTGACACAGAAGATGACAAGTCACACAAGGCTGAAGAATTTTGGCATTGTTACCTGGAAAAGGTGGCCCAGTTTGGGCAGAGTAAGTTCTAGGAAGGTCCTAGAGGCACTTGTTGGGCACAGACAGCAATCATGTGTCAGGTGCTGCAGGTGCCCTGAGACAGTCTGGCATTTTCTACATTTTGAGTAAACAGGTAGAGCAAGCCTGGGAATAGATCTGGCAATGGACCTGTTGTAGTTCCCTGCCCAGGGTGCTCAGAATTCTTGGTAGTGCCTCGCAGTGGGATGGAGGATGGGAAATGGCTTAATGAGTAAAAGAGGGCAAACTGAGATGGAACAGGTCAATACTTCAAAAATAAACCAGGAGCTGCCATTTTATGCTTTAGGATGTCTCCAGAATGGATAACAAGACATCCTTGCTGAGCTACACAATTGCAGTCTGTAGCTCCTCAAACCTATATATAATACATGTGCATATCTATTGTACAGAGCACACAGAGCTATTCCCCATCTTTGCTGTGAGATGATCTTCACAGCTGGGGGTTCTCCTTTTCTAAGGCAGCCACAGGAATATCTTGTCTGAGTCCTTGTCTGCCTGCATAACAATGCCAAAGCTTCCTGGCATGGTGGATTTTCTTTATTCTCAGCTACTGAAGGATTTCAAAAACAAGAAATAGATTTTTTGTTTGCCTCAATTTTTTCTATTGAACTCAAAATGCCTTTTACTTTCTGAAGAAGGTTTGAGCAGCATAAGAAATCAGCAGGCAGTAAGAGGAAGAATGCCCCATGTTGCACAGTTGACAGATGTGTGCATGTGGCAGTCATGGCTTGTGCTCCAGAGAGGAGAGTTCTGCAGGGCATGACAGGAGCTCTGGGTCTGGCAGGGAACAGACAGTTGTGGACACAGACCCACAGAATCCAAGGTGATGTTTGGAGCAGCCACTGCCTCACAGAGGCAGGGTGTTATGTCAGGAAGAAGAAAATTCTCCTTCCTCACTGTTCCAATCATCTCCCTGTGGCTGCAGGGACTGGTGAGTAATCCATCTCTCCTGAAGTTATGAGGGAAATCTCTAAAACTTGTTCTGGAAAACATTTTAGTCTCACAATTAGGGCTTTCAAAGCCTCTAAAACTTGTTCTGGAAAACATTTTAGTCTCACAATTAGGGCTTTCAAAGCCAAGAGCAATAAAAATCTCCAATTTCCAAAGCTCTTAATTTTTCTTTCAATAAGCCAAAAGGGAGGTTAATGTGCTGGTAACCTTCTTGGGCTTACTTGGGGGCTCAGTTTTGGAGGTTTTTGGACAGATTACAGTGACGTGGTTTATGGACAGCTGAGGAAGATTAAAAGGACTTAGTCCTCCTCCTGGGGATGAGTCTGCCCCAGTCTCCTTGTTCAGAGATCAGTTACAGCCCTCAAGGTATCTTCAGGCAAGAGAAACATGTTACTGTGTGCACAATGCTCCAAATTCCTGCAGTGAGCCCCCTAACAAGATCTGCCTCACACGTGGGCTAGTTGTCAAGGTATTGTGTTCTGCTGGGAGAGATAAAACTGAGCATTTCACAATCCAGAGGGAAGACTGGTACTTTTGATGTTTATAAATAATGTGTAGTGTTGAGACTTGCATCCTTTTTAAAAAACCCTTTTTAAAAATGTAGGAGCTTCATACCTGTGCCCTTGGCAGGTCTGTGCTCAGTGAGCTGGAGAGAGACATCTTGAAAATGTTTGTATTTATAAGAATCTGCACATCAGAGTACCTGTAGCTAATGCTATTGTACAGCTCCACTTCTGTTTGTCAATTCTGTGTTCATATCCTTTCTGAGGGGTGTTCATTATTACATCCTTTTACAGTATTCTCCCAGAGAAAGCAAAATGCAAATGTTGTGGATGATGGGCAGAAGGAATTTTTCTGTAACTCACTCACTGGTAAGGAATTGTAACAACACAGATTTAAAGTGACCCACATTAAGGTGGTATAAAATTGAGTAACAGAAGAACTTGAAATACTCTTTTTGAATGAGGAGCAGTTACTTTGTATAAACTTATGCCACCAACCTTGAAAGACAGTAAAAAATCAGGGTTTTCCTCCAATACTTACTAGTTGTCCTGAGTTTTGCCAATTACTGATTACAATAACAATTACAATTACAATAACAGTCCACTCAGGGATTTTGATTTCTTCTTAAGGTGAGTGCAAAAAGTCCGTGTTTCAGTTTGGCTGTAGGATACATTTATGAACAGAGTGTGTGGTCTGGGCTTCATGGTTCCCCTTACAGCCCCCCTGGGAACAATGACTTCAATTCCCAATTCTTGAGGGGAGCTAAGAGAGCTCCTGGTGGTCTGAAATGACTGGAGGTGTTGTGATATTCTTGGTTCTAGAAGCTGACACAGTGTTGTGTTATTAAATGACATAAATACATGATCCTTGTGTTCATTAGATAGATCTTCCAGTATAACATCTCCCCATGTTGTGTTCACAAACCAGGGAGGTTGTTCAGGAAGAATGATTGAAGATGGGATGTGCAGTGGCCAACTATGAAGTGAAGTCTCTTTTAGATGTTGGAAATTAAATCTTCTCTGGCTTACCTGGGGAGCAGAGAGTTTTTAATCTATCAGTGAAAGATAAAACAAGATCCACCCACTTCAAATTGAAACTAGAAATATCTAGACTGAAAAAGAAAGGAAAACAAATGTTTACAAATTTTAAAGAATGAGAATAATTATTTATTGGAACATTTTATCAGATTTTTTTTTTTTTTTTTGTAAAATCTTCAATACACTTAAACCAGGATTTGATATTTTCTAAAAAAAAAAAAGTTTTTCTCAAAGAAAGTCTAAATTTCAGTTGGTTTATTCAGGAAGTCAGATTAAGAGCCCAAAAATTCTATTATGGTATTTGGATTTTTGAATGCACGCCACATGCCAAAGAGAAGCAAATGGTTGGTCACTGGATTTCTGTCAGCTGTTGTCAGATTTCAATATATGATATTTTGTGATGAGTTCATTGGATTTGGCTGGACTTTGGCTTGTTCTTCAAACTGCCTCATCCTCTCTTATGAATTATAGATTAACATTGCTCTTTAAATTGCAACTGATACATACTAAAACAATTTTAAAGGAAATAACATTTACTATTATTATAGCTGTAAATAAGTTACAGATAGCCTCATACTCTGACCTTTGTGGTTCTGCTGCCATGTGTTTGGATGTCATTGTTAATGGATTTACCTTCTGGTTTCCATTCTGTGTTCTCCAGTGAATGCCAAATGGAACAATCTCATCCTCAGTGTAGAGCACAATTGCAGAGGATGTCTCTGTTGCCTATCACATATCATAACCAGAGGAGATACTGCAACAAGCTTTTGTTACTGTGACTTCACTTCTGTATGTGGTGATTTAACCCAGAACCCCACACTGTGTGCTGGGCTGATCCCCCAGCATGGGCAGCAGGGCAGGGGGGATTCTGCCCCTGTGCCCCACTCAGGTGAGACCCCACCTGCAGAGCTGCCTCCAGCCCTGGGCTTCCAGCACAGGAAGGACGTGGAGCTGCTGGAGAGAGTCCAGGGGAGGCCACGGAGCTGCTCCGAGGGCTGGAGCCCCTCTGCTCTGGAGCCAGGCTGGGAGAGCTGGGGCTGTTCACCTGGAAAAGGATCCAGGGAGTCCTCAGAGCCCCTTCCAGTGCCTAAAGGGGCTCCAGGAGAGCTGGGGAGGGATTTTGGACAAAGGTCTGTAGTGCCAAGACAAGGGGGAATGGCTTCCAACTGCCTGAGGGCAAAGATAGATGGGATAATGGGAAGGAATTCTTCCCTATGAAGGTGCTGAGGCCCTGGCACAGGTTGCCCAGAGAAGCTGTGGCTGCCCCATCCCTGGAAGTTTCCAAGGCCATGCTGGATGGGGCTTGGAGCAGCCTGGGATAATGAAAGGTGTCCCTGCCATGCAGCAATTGGAACAAGATGAGCTTTAAGGTCCCTACCCACCCAAATCATCCTGTGATTCTGTGATTTATTTTAAGTTGTAGGTTTCTACATCATGGTCTTCAACTTTCTATCTTCTGCTTCAATCCATGACAGTCTCTTTCTGTATTAACAGCTCCATATGAGGAAGTGGTGCTTGCAGAGGTGATCCTCTGCCTTTCATCTTTGTTAAGCTGCAATAGATGCATTTATGTTGACAATGTAGTTATGGCAATCTCAATAAGTAAACTGAAGACAAAATATTTTTGGCTTTCTGATATTAGTGTGGTGTTGAAGGTTTCATGAGACATTTTGAGAAGTCTACAAGTGGAAACCTCTAAGAACAGGCTGGATTTTTTTCTCTCAGGAGCAAAATAAGTGTTATTGACCCCATCTGGGAAAAGGAGTGGAAATAGCCTTTGAAGAGGTTCATTCTGTGTGTCTATGATAGAGCTTTTATTCCCTGTTTTCTTGTCTGTACCATCAGAGGGGAAAAGTAAAAGCTAAATTTACACCTTAGATATAAATTAAATTTTCATTGTAACAAGAGCACAGCTGAGCTCCCAGCCTTGCAGTATGTTAAATAACAGGAAGAAATCTTAGAATCACAAAAGCAGGAAGGTCTTCCAAGGTTTGAATCCAGCTACATGCTTAAGACAGGTCTGGTTGAGGCAGGTTTCTCTGGCATTTTATTCCAGTCCAGGGTTAGAGATCCAACAGCTTCACTGGCTTCCATCCAGTGTTTGTCCACTATCATGATCAAAGACATTTTCCTCTCACATTAAGAAAGAACTTCCTGTGCTGACTTGAGTCTATTGGCTCCTCTCTTCCCACCAGGCACCTCTCTGAAGAGCAGCTCTGACTTCCCTGCAGGAAGGAGCCTCCTTTGCCTTCTCTCATGCATTCTGTGCTCCAGCCCTTGATCACAATCTTGATGTTGGTGTCCCTCCACTGGACTTACGTAGGTCAGTGCCTTTTTGTACTGGAGATCCCAGAACTGGGCAGAGTGCTTCAGCTGGGGACTTGAAAACAGTGAGCAGAAGAGGACAAGTCCCTTCCCTGAGCCTGCTGGCACAACTGAGGGGCTGCTGGCTGTGCTGCCAGAAGATGCTGCTGAACCCTCTGCACCAGACCTGTGTTCTACACTACTGTGTTCTGCACAGCCAGTCCCCAGCCTCTAAGGAATGACTGTCCCAGGGCTGGGACTTGGCAGAACTTCCTGAGGCATCCATTGGCCCATTTTCCAGTCTGGCTAAGTCCTTTGGAATATCAGCCTCCAGCATTTCAACCCCTCCTGACAATTTGCTATCAAGCATAGACTTGCTGAGAGTGCAGTGCCCTCCTGTAACCCATGAAGCATTGAGAAGGGGATGATCAGGTTAGTCAGGAAAAATTTGCCCTCGGTAAATCCTTTCTGACTGGTACCAGTCACCTCATTCATGTGGTAGAAATAGCTTCCAGGAAGATTTTCTCCATAACTTTCTTGGGACAGCAGTGCAGTTGCCTGGCTCATGGTTAGCTGTGTTCCCAAAGTTCATACCAGGCAAGATTTTTAAAATGAACAGGTACTTTTTGGGTTATAAACAGCACTTTGGTTACTCTTGGGTACCTGCAGTGATAAATTGGATGACTGCATTGCTATAATCTGAAAAGAATGGCAGCCTAAGGAAAGGCCCAACAAAGGAACAACAGCCTATGGAAAAGCTCAGTAAAATCCTTCATCATTTGCCTGCTTCTCTTCATTTGCAGAGCTGCATGTCTTGAAGTTCACTCTAACATGTGTCTGTTCCAATTTTGTCTGAAGGCAGAGATTGTCTGCACCCAGCATGGGAAAACATTTTAAATCCTTAAACCTCCTTGGACCTAAAGACTATCCAAAGCTCTGTCTGTCCATCTGTTTGAGTTTGATGCTGTTGCCTGATGTAACAGTGTGGAAACATCTCAGGTATCAACAGCTCCCAGTTTCCCAGTAGTGACAGCTCATTTGGACCTGTTGTAGCTTATGGTTTTCTTCCAGTTTCAGAGAAAAATAAATACTTTTTATACCTTTTATTTCATGTTGGTTCACCAGGTTGGTTTGTTGATGGCTTTAGGTCTTTCTATTTCATTTTGGCTTTGAGCTTTTAATGATACTGAAGGATAGAGAGGTTCATTGATGTTCCTGAGTTGTGAAAGAAGTCTGAGCACATCATTACTGGCTTCTGAGTACAGTGCAACAATTACCTTCCTTAATACCAGCTCATTCATATCTGAGTGTAAGAAAAATGAACATTTACACAGTTATAAATCTTTTCTGTTAATATAAGAAGACTTCTGAGGAGCTGAGAGTAAGAAAGGAGAACCTTGAAACAACTACAGAGGATTTGATTTTTGCAATGTCCTGGTATTGCCCATAATGTTGACATTTCTGTCACCAAAAACACTGAAGCATATTCAAATGCTTTGAGAAAGGAGTCAGAGAGAGAAGATAAGCACTGCAACAGCACAAACAGTCACAGCCTGCAATAATAGCATAGTTAATGCATTCCTCACAGCCAAGAGAGTGAATCTCACTACAAGGAGGTTGAATTTTTGTCCCTGACCCAGCTCTGCCAGCCATACAGAAGAGCTGGGCAGGGCCATGGCTCTGTGTGTGCTGCCATCCTCCCAGCTGAGAAGGGGCTTTACTTCATCCTCTTCTGGTGTGTCATAAAACACAGGTTGTCACTTTGGGATGATCCATCTGCCCTGTTTTTTCAAGACAAAATGTGGAAGGCTTGGGAATAGCTGATGGATATTCCCTCTTCACCATCTTAGCTTGTGGTCTGTGTTTTGCCTGCTTGCAGTGAGCAAAGCCCCTCAGCTTCTCATCTTCATACCTAGAAGTGTCCATGGCCAAACTGGACATGGCTTGGAGCAATCTGAGATAATGAAAGGTGTCTCTGCCATGCAGTGATTGGAACAAGATGAGCTTTAAGGTCCCTTCCAACCTGACCCAGTCTCGGATTCTGTGATTTGTGAAGAGCACTGGGAGGAAGAGGACAGACTAAAAGCAACTAGTGCAAAAGATTTCATTGTTCTGTGTCTCTATCACTACACAAACCTTGAGAAATCTACACAGCTAAAATATTAATGGTTCAATCACAGTGATGGGCTCCAAACAAGACCACAGAGCTTTCTCTGGACTGACCCTGAACATTCTGGATACACAGAACTTCAGCTGCAGGGGACTGCTGCTCCATGTCTGGTCTCTCATGCTTCCCATCTATATTTTACATACTTTTGTTTTTAAACCTTGTAACCAGGTGTCCTACCCAGCAGTGGCTGACAGAGTATCTGCCCCAGAGGAAGCTCCCACTGTGCCCTCAAGAGAATGGGGTTTAAAAATATCTTGGGTTGTATTTGGTTTAGATTTCAGCATAGCAACAGTTAAACAAGGACTCAGGTAAATAAAAAAAGACTTGAAAGTGAAAAATGCTTCAAAAATGGAAATTAAATTTATTATAGGAGAGAGAGAGAAATTCCACCTTCATATATGCCTTTTCTTTTCTGCACCTTTTTTTCCCTCCTTGCAATTTATCATGAGCTATTTAACTTAAGGTGTAATCCAAGAACCATTTAAGTGTTGACTCTGCATGTGCAAGTTCTAAATTGCATACAGCAGGCTACTATTGACCCCTGAGTGGAAATGATTCATTTTCCTTCTTTCACTATTTAATTTTCCATTACATTGCTTCTACTTAATTTATTAAGGACTTCAAGCAAAGCTGAATGTGTTCCTGGTAAGATCAAAATTTAAATCAATGAGTTTATGAAGGGGTTTGCACAGGTATTACTGAGTTTATTTTAAAGTATATGTGCTCAGGCCCAGAGCTGATGCTCAGGGCTGTAATCTCACCTACTTGAATGATTGCTGGGTGCTCTGGCACAGGGAGAGGCAACTCTTATGCACAGCTTTGGGAGTCAAATTAGCTCTGATGCACAGCACAAACTGGATTTGTGCTGTCTGGACAGGCTGCAGTGTGAGTCTGAGCACAAGAAATGAGAGGAGAAAAAGACTTGTGAAATACTTTTATTTTGAAAATGGTGGCTTGAGTCATGCCAGCAGTGTGGAAGGGTGTACTGAAAGGGAAGCAAAGGTGACTGATGAGATCTGCTTTTGAAAGCAAAGATTCCAGCTTGTAAAGATCCTCAAGATGCAAATCTCATTAACCCTAAATAGAGAAACCACTCCAAGAGATGAAGCAGAGTGATGTAGCTCAGAGAGGAGTGCCAGCTCCCATCATTGGAGGTGTCAGGATTGAATCCAGAATTTCTTCTGTCAGGCACTGTTAATAAAGTAAGGAGATCACATTGATGGAGACGATCTAGAGCTGACAAATGCATTCAGATTGACAGTGCTTCTTTGTGATTTTAACATTCCTATATGCACCAGGAATGAGAAAGACAAATCCCTTTGGATTCACATAGGACCATTTGGAGTTGTGCCAGCAGATGAAATTAGAATCATAGAATTACAGAACTGTTAGGGTTGGAAAAGACCTTCAAGGTGATCAGATCCAGTCATCCATCCAGCACTGCCACATTCACCTCTAATCCAAATCCCCAAGTACCATGCACCTTTTGAACCCTTCCAGGAATGGTGACTGTATCACTGCCCCAAGCAGCCTGTGCCAATGTTTACATTGTTTACAATGTTTACAACCCCTCTCATGAGAAACTGTTTCCTAATACCCAACCTAAACCTCCTCTGCTGCAATTTGAGCCATTTACTCTCATCCTTTCTCACCATCCTGGCTAGCAAGGTAGATGGTATTTTGTAGCTGTTTCTTATAAACTCTAACTCGGGTGAGTGTTCTCAGCAGCTGGATTTGACAGCTTGGGAGGTTTCCCAGTGAAAAATTCAAGATAGGGCAGGTTCTGGGTGTCTGGTATTGGTGGATGAGGAATGTGGGGACCAGAATGTCTCTCCAGCTGTTTGTGCTCCTGAGCTCTATTAACTGTTTTTTACCTCCTGAATATTTTCTTGAGGACTCAGCTCTCCTTCCTTGCAGAGAAACAAAGTTTCTGTGGCCACATCCTTGGTCCTGGGAGGGCTGAGCATTGTTCCCCATGTGGGTGACACCAAAATGTCACCACTTGCAGCATTGCCATCTCCACATGCGGGTTGGTGCTGGCCTGAATGCTGCTGCTCTGATTTGTAAAACAAACACCCTGAAACTCTCAGCTGCACAATGTTTTGATGAACTGGACATGGCCTTTTCTGTTCCAGGCTGTCATTCCATGTTTTACATTTATCTCTTTAAAAATGTGGTCTGTGTATTTAGAAAGTGAAGTTGTTTGATTGCTTAAGTTATTAGTAACTGCAGAGCTCTGGTTCCTTGGTCAGTACCAACCATTACAAAAGAAAAATCATCATTACAGTGTTCCATAGAAATTGTTGGAGTTGAATATGATGTGACTGGCAAGTACATCTTGGTTAAATATTTGGGTGGTTCATATTTGCCTTCTGGCACCAGTTGTTTCAAAGCTGTAAGGATTTTTGATTGAAAAAAAAACCAAAAATGGTTGTTAAATTAAATGTCAGCTTTTAAAAACTAAATACTAGAGAATTTTGAGAATTATTTTAATTAAAAGCAAAACTAAAATTTTCTTTATTTTAAAAAAAAAGATGTGGAAAATGATCTGAATAAGTCTAAAGCAGGTGGGCTGCATTTGAGCTCTGCTAGAACAGTTCTTTTTGTGGTTGCAGTTAGTTGTGAGAAAAATGTTACAGTACAGCTAACACCAGCCTGCCTAGCTGTGTGGGAATGGGTCTTGGCAAGCAAACTTCATACTTTGGGATGAGGTTGAGCTCCAGTTGATGAAGGTGACAGATGTATTTTTAACCCATTATAATACTGTTGATTATTTCAATCAGTACATCTTATTTAGTTAATGAGATTACTGCAAAGAACAAGCAGAGGCCATAGAAAATAGATGATATTTGACAGTAATCTCATCCTCTTTTGGAGGGGTATGGAACTGAGTCCAAGCAGGAATGTACTAAGAGATCAGTGTTATTCCATAACCCATCACAGTATTTATTAGAACCAGCTCTGAAGTTTCCTTGATAAAATATCCATGAAACATGCTGGATACAGAAGGCATCTTGTTTATCCAGAGGAATCCAGAGGGTTTGTTAAACTGGCACAGGCAAATATGCCTTTTCAGGTGAGTAAATCTGTGGTTTGAACATCTGAGAAAAATACCCATGTCCTAGTTACTGACTGGGGGATTGTCTCCTTAAAAACCGTAGTTTGAGGAAAAGAACAAGTCATGGAAAGTGTGGTGAGTACCAGGCTAAATGAGGCTGTTGTGTGATACCGTGGTGAATTGGTGGGAATGGGAACTGCCAGTCAGCATGGTTTCCTGGAAAATCTGCCTCTCTAGATAAACACAGTCTTGTTTCATCTTTGACTTTACTTGAGTGGTGTCTATAAATACGTGCAAGAAGCAAAGATTTCTTATACCAGAGGGCTTTTTATTTTGTAGGCAAAGATTTAATGAGATTTACTGCCTGGAAGATGAAAAGCCTGATCAGACCAGGGGGAAAAAAAGAAGTTTCTCTCACCACTTGAAGCCTTTCTGTGAGCATTCAGTGAGATTTGCTGATGTGTTCACACACCTTTGTGTAGCCTCAGAAGAAAAGAGTAAAAATGCTTTGGTCTGTCCTCTGCAGGAGGGTCAGGGTGGCTTTGGCTTACAGTGACTCTTCAAGAATCACCCAATGCTGCAGCTCTGAGGTGTTGCAGGGATGGTGTGATCCCTCTGCCCTATAAATAGCTGCAGTGTGGGGGGCTTTGCTCTCTGTGGAGCTGGCAGGATGGAGACCAGAGCTGTGGCTCTGAGGTGCCAGCTCTGCCAGCAGCTCCAGCCTCGGGTTCCTGTTCAGCATTGGACATTCCTGAGGCCTTGGCCAGATGGCTCAGCCCTTCAAGCTGTGGGGGAGGCGGGTGCTCACAGGCCTGGGGCTCAGTCCTGCTGAGGTAGATGATCATTCACCTTTCAAGTTCCTGACAGCATTTCAAATAAACTGAGTTTGCATGTTGATCACATTTGCAGAATCTGCTTATTTCTAGAAGTGTGTGTGGGGTTTCTGTGGAAAATGATGTTGGGTTTAATTTTGTAAATGATACATCTTGTAACTGCCATGATCTATAGATCTGTGTAGGTACCACTCTGATTAGAAGGTGCAGTCAGTGGGTGTTCTTAAATGTGACTGGACAATATGTTCTAGACACGCTAGGAAACAATCCTGAGGTACAGCAAATGGCAATCTGAGGATGTGAGTGTGTGTGTGTGTGAGTGTGTTTGTGTGTGTGTGTGTGTGATTGTGTGTGTGTGAGTGTGATTGTGTGTGTGTGAGTGTGTGTGAGTGTGACCCCAGGCTTCACCAGTTTGGTCCACACTCACTGCTCATAATGCCAAGCTTGTGGATTTGGTCCCTTTACAGGCAAGTCACTGAAGAGTTGGACTTGACAATCCCTGTGTGTTCCTTCCAATTCAGATATTCTGTGATTTTCCCTTTTCACCACTGATCTGTTAGTTGTAGACCCTTTTTCTTGGCAGAAGAATAGACTTCTATTTATTACCTTGCCTTTTTTGTCCTTTTCTTTCTGTTTATTCTCTATTTTCTTTCCCCAGTTACCCAGTGGGAGACTCTTCCATGCAGCAGCAGTTATCTCAGATGCTATGTACATCTTTGGTGGCACGGTGGACAATAACATCAGAAGTGGAGAGATGTACAGATTCCAGGTAATTTGCTGATAATCATACTCACTTCCACACCAGTTCCACATGAGTCCTCTCTGTGGAGTGTCTGCTTTAGCTCACCATGAGTTCCACAGCTTTTAGTCCATGGCCTTCCTACAGGCAGCCTCTGTATTTCAGATTCAACTTTCAAAGGTCAATGTGTGTCTTTAAAATCTTCAGAGAAATGTTATTTGGACAGACATTTTGGTAAGGTCAAGCCCTCTAGTGCCTTCTGAAATCCTACAGAGATCATGACAACTTTGACAAATCATTGGAAAGTGTAGCAGATGGGATTTGCTATGTTATTTCATTAAAATTGGCTGTTCCTCTTCATGTGCTGTCTTGTTCAGGGCTCTGGGGCAGTGTTTTGTATTTTGGTTTTATCTCCATGCAGCTCTCCCATCCCACAGGACTATGGGAATTGAAAATTTTAAATTCAGGATACTCACACTAGATTAAATTCAACATATACTCAAGTTTATTTTTATTGCATGGCACCCTCAGACAAGTCCTGAGAGCAGGTGAGACTCCCAGCCTCCAAATCCTTGTATCTGGAAGCTGTGATGAGACACAATTCTTCCATGTTACACTGTGTTATCTGTCCTTACCCTAACCATGGGGGAAGACCTTGCATGTGTTTGGTTTGCTTGTGACATTCTGCTCTACATGCTACACTGAGGCTGAGTTAATAAGAAGATCCAGTGACAGTAGATGTAACCTTGGTGCTTTTGGTGACAGAATCATAGAATCCTTCCTGAGCTGGAAGGAACCCACGAGGATCATCAAGTCCAACCTCTGGCTTTTCACAGACACCACATCAATCCCACCCTGTGCACCCCTGGGAGCCTTGTCCAAACACTCCTGGAGCTCTGGCAGCCTCGGGGCTGTGCCCATTCCCTGGGGAGCCTGGGCAGTGCCAGCACCCTCAGGGGGAAGAACCTTTCCCTGATCTCCAGCCTGAGCCTGGCCTGGCACAGCTCCAGCCCTTCCCTGGGTGCTGTTCCTGCTCACAGCAAGAAGAGATTGAAGCTGTCCCTCCATTGCCCCTTGTGAGGAAGCTGCAGACCCTGAGGAGATCTGACCTCATGCTCCTCTGCTCCAGAATGATTTGAGATTTTAAGTTTATGTAGCCACTGAAATGAATTCTGTCTTCTGTGGGGTTTTATTTTTTTAGTTTTCGTGTTACCCTAAATGCACTCTCCATGAAGACTATGGAAGGCTGTGGGAAAACAGACAGTTCAGTGACTTGGAGTTTGTTTTGGGAGAGGTGAGTAGAATTTATTGGGCAGATGCCAGTGGGGGTGTCACTGTGTGTGTGGTGTGTTTGCTGGGAAAAAGCAAATTGTGCAGTGGTTGTGCCAGAAATCCTGGGAATGAATCACTGGTGAACTGTCTGCCTGGTTTAGTAAATTTCGCTAATCCAGATAAATTTTTAAAGCTGCAATGGAGAAAAAGCTTTCAAACTGAGAAGATCTGTGAGTCATTGACTTAGCCTGAATTTATCAAAGCATGTTTTATAGAGTTGCAATATGAAAATTTACCAATGACCTCTGCACTTCCAGGTCCCAGTTGCCTCCTAGGAAGGTGGAGTGTTTTGCAAACCCATTATCATTTCAAGAGCCATTTTTAATTACTGAAATAAGAGAATGAGAAAAAGCAATACAGGGGAATGGTTCTCTAGTAATGAAAACAGTTTAAAAATTTAACAGAGAGCAGATTTTCTGAAGATAAACATGAGAAATTTGAACTTACCTGCATTCTTTTGCAAAAAGAAAAAGTTAGAAAAAGCTTTACAAAGCTCAGAGAACAGATCCTCAACAATGGGTGAAATCAATTATGGCAAACAATAGCAAAACCCATACTGTTGTTTTGAAAAGGGAAAATTAAACAGAAAATCAGATGTAAGGATAAAAAGCACTATACATGACACAGCAGCTTCCACTCAGTGAATGTGACACAGGCTCTTTCCCAAATGATGTTTGCCATTAGCCTTTGGGGAAATAGGTGTTGAATTTCATCTCTGTGTGCAGAGCAGATGTAAGGCTGCCTTTGACACTGACTTGAAATGTGTTGTAACCTGGGGTTAAGCCCAGGTTTCTATGACTTCTGCCATCTGCCATGACCATGTGATTTGGTGATAAAAGTTGAATGTGATTTTTGCCTTTGGCAGAAGGAGGAGCGAGTCCGAGGGCACACTGCCATCGTCACTGCTCGCTGCAAGTGGCTGAAAAAGAAAATCATGCAAGCCAGGGAGAGGGTGAAACAGGTGAGTATTTTGGAAAAGTAGTCTTGTAGCTAGGTAAGGCTCATTCTGACCAGGTTTGGGAATAAGGTTGTCAGGAGAAAAGTGGTATCTGCTGAGACAGCTGGAGGATGGGAGCAGTGTCTGATGCTAAGGTGCTCTTGAGCAAGTAAAATAAAGAGGATCATTAGTATTAATGAAGGCTACTGGATGTGTATCAGGAGTGTAACGTGGAGGAGCCAGAGTTAATCCAGTTATCTGGATTTGGCAATGTGGTTCTTGGAAGCTCTCATAGCTGTCTGAGGTCTAATCTTGTGGAATGCCCCAGAGAGGTTATGTGCCCTTCCCTGTGGGGGAGGTAAAAGCTGTGTCATGGGGATGACCCACAAGATCAGACAGATTAGAGGGAAGAAAAGCAATACTGAGGGTTTCAGCTGCCTCTGTTCCCTTAACCTTTTTATTTTTTTACTTCTTCTAGAGGTGAAAGTCTGGTGCCTCTGATCATTGTCTATTAATTTTGACTACTTCCAGGTTTTCAGCAGCAAACATTTAATGGCTTTTGGGGAAGTGATAGCACACAATCTGCAGTAAGATGTGGATGCCTCACTGCCCCCCAGTTAATTGTTTTGCCACTGGAAAGGCTGTGGGAAAAGGCTGTCAAAGTGAAACTTGGAGTACCAGAGTGCTTTAAAATACTTCTGTGTAGTACTTTGTACTCTGCCTTTGCCAGGCAGGGTTTGTGGAATCTACTCCCACCTGTCTCTCCTTCTCAGAGCGGGGTTGTTTCTGCTGTGGGCAGAAATGTGAGTTCAGTGCAATTCATTCCTCCCTTGCTCTGGTGTCCTGCTTCTGGCCTGTATCCAGGAGCTTACTTGTGTTCTGATCCATGTGTGTCCCAGGATATGGAACAGTAAGTCTAAGACATATGAATTCCTTGTTATCTTGAAGATAATCCTGAAGCTAAAAGAGATCCTGGGTCTTGAAAAATGTGGAGTAAGGAGAAGGATCCTCTGGTTTGGTGGTAACTTGTGTGAACTGGCCCAGGCTTTAGCCACGTTTGGGTGTTTTTTCTGTTTCATTAGAAATCAAAGCAAGACATTGAAGAGGAGGGACACACCACGTGCCAGAAGGATGGGATTGGTGGGAATGTCAAGCTGTGCCGACTGCAGCCACTACTGGAAGTGCCCATCCGAGAGGCTGAGGCCCAGCCCTTTGAGGTGCTCATGCAGTTCCTGTACACAGATAAGATAAAGTATCCCCGCAAAGGTAGGGCACTAGGGAGGGGAGGGGGGAAAATGTGTTTGGAAATAGCAGGATCCAGCATTTACAGGTGATCAGTCCTGTTCTGAGCACTTAATTACTAACCTGAGATTAAACAAAAACCAGATATTTATCAGAGAATACTAACCATGGTTTTTTTCCTTCCAATTCTTTTCAAATATCAAGGAAGAACAAGTTCTTGATCATTCCAAAAGGTGTAAAAAACCCCAAACAAACAAAAATATTGTATTTTGAACATCACAGCATCCTGCTTGGAAGGACATGTATCTTATCTTGGCTTGGCTTATTTCTTTTTTTCTGATCAATTCTTTTGATCCATTTTAAACTGAGCCCACACAGAAAGGTGTGCAAGCCAGTATTTATCACCTGTTAAAAATCCAATCTGAAGGAATACCTCAAGAAAGGAAAAATCTGTTTGATGCATTCATTGAAGTTCTCTGAGTTAAAAACATTTGTGGATGGAGAATAGCCAGAGAACTTGCAGCTCCCACACAGGGAAACCAGGAGCTGGCTGTGTGAGTGGTGAGGGTTCCTGGGCAATGGGAGTGAGTCTGGATACAGTGAAGAACTCCAGCTGCTGGGGCTGGGGAAGCTGCAGCCATGTACAGTGAAGTACAGTGAGGTACAGCTGTCCTAGCACTGAACTTTGCTTCAGATTCACTCCCAAGTTTGTCCCTTTCTGCAGATGATTCTGAGGAAAAATGCAATACGTGTCCATTTGTGCCAAGGCTTTCCCTGTGAGGATGCCTGTCTGAGAATGATCCTGCTGACTGGGGATGAGGAAAGTGCTCCCTGGATTCTGCTGACATTGTCAGATCCCTCTCCCAGCCATTCACTGGTGCTCAGTACCCTCACCTTGGGACAGGCTCAGGTCAAGGCAAGACTTGGCCCCCTGTGCTGTTGCCATTGTTACAGACTTCCCAGGCAGCCTGCCCCTCTTCCCCAGCCCATGAGAGCTTCTCCCTGGTGCTCCTCCTTCTGCTGGGATCCTCCATGGGACCTGCCCTGCCCATTTGTATTCCTGGTTGTGCCTCTCAGTTCAGAGAGCAGCACCCTGGGGAGCCATCCAGAGGCTGAGCTAATGGAATTGGGCATGCTCATCAAATGGGATTTTCCAATTAGACACAGGGAAGGCACGTGACACACGAGAGGGCTTTTCTCTATTAAAAAGCAGTTAGAGCAGATGGGCAGAGATCTCCTGTGAGGAAAGCAAAGGCCATGGGGGATTATTCCTCGAGTTAGTGTCCCAGCAGCCCCATTGCAGTGGCCTACAAGAGTTCCCTCTGCCTCTCTCTCACTTCAGCCCTTGTAGACCGGCTGTGGGTCTGTGCAGGCTGAAGTAGAGCACCTTCATAAGAGTCTGTTAGAAACAGAGCTGTGGAAAAGCCAAGGACTCCAGCAGGGCTGCTGGCAGCTGGACACTGTGAGAAATTTGGCCTCAAGCTCTGGTGCTTGTCAGGGATTTTAGAGACGTCAATTTCTTTGGAGGGTTTCAAAAAATTGTGATCCAGATTGTCACAAAATCTTTGTCTAAAAAATACTTTGGATTGGCTTTTGCTTGCTTCAAATTTAAACCTTCTCTTCTAGTATTGACTCAGATTTTATCTAACCAGGAATGGATTTTTTTTCTCTTTAATATCCAGTCACTGCCCATTCTACAATTCTGATTGCTCTGGTTGATATCAAAATACTTTTAGAAGGATTCCTCTCTTTGTTCTGTGAGCTCTCCAGCAGTTTTCCCTCTTGCAATTTCAGGTCATGTGCAGGATGTGTTACTCATTATGGATGTGTACAAACTGGCCTTAAACTTCAAGCTCTCTCGGCTGGAACAGCTCTGCCTTCAGTATATTGAAGCATCTGTAGATCTGCAGAACGTGCTCATTGTGTGTGAGAATGCTAACAAGCTTCAGCTGGATCAGCTAAAGGTAATCACATTCTGCATACAAAGTAACTGAAAGGAATTTTTTTATAAATAAAGTGTATGTAATTAACATTTGGCCAAAGTATCAGCTTTTGCAAATTCATCATTCCTTTAATTACAGTTGCTTGAGTATATTTAGCATAGGTTGTCCTGCAGTGGCTTGTGATATTATGTAGGCTTTTTTCAATATGTGCTCAATATTTTTGGGAATCTGCCTTGTAGAATGTCAAGGGCAGAGTGACTTTGGCTCTTCATCAGTTCACTCTTGCTGCAGCAAGATAGAACCAGTGCATTTCCTGGTCTTGCTGTGGTATATATACTGACACTACAAAAAGTTCTTTCGCTTTCTGGATGGGAAAACTGAACTCCATTCTCAGGCCTTTGTACTGAAAAACAAAATGTGCCAGTGATTCTCTGTGCTGGGTGAGAGGCTTTTGGGTGTTTGGTGACAGTCAGGGTAGAGTTGACCCCTGGTTGCAGCCCAAGAGGTGGTGGCTGTGCTGATCCCAGAGCAGTGCACAATGGCAGTTCTGCTGAACCTACAGAGAGCAGCTCCTGCCCCCAGTCCCAGAGGCAGAGCAGGACTGGGCAGTACCTGCTGCTGATGTTCAGCCTCTGCACACCAGTGACCATATTGCTGGTGGCTGCAAGCACAGTGAGGCTGGAGAAATCAGTATGCACCAGCACTTCCTCAGGCACTGTGTGTGCACAGGATGTGGGAGAGGAAAGGCTGCCAGGAGGAAGCAGCAGGGCCAGCAGCAAGTGTCTAAATGCCAGCATGGCCTTTGGTGCATGGCACCATGGTGCCATCAGCTGCCCAGAAGCTCAGGCACTGGTGGATCTGGTGTCCCCACCTGCCCTGGCTACCTCCAGAGCAACAGGGGCTCTTGCACACAGTTCCAGTCAGGCAGGATCACCCTGAGCTGGCATCCTCTCTGCTCAGGTGCTCATTAGTCTTCATGGTGAGTCCTCTGTGGAAAGCTGCTATTTCTGGCATCCCAGGCATGATTTAGAATGTTTCACAGGTGAGTCCTGATACCTTTGGATCCCAGATAAAATAAATGGCAGAAACAGACAGTAATAATGAATCTTTGGGTAAACTTGTATCCACCTTACGGTGAGCTGGTGCAGATTGCATTTATTGCTTGTAAAAGTGTCTTGAGGGGAAGCCTTGGTTCATACTGGGAAATGAAGTGCTCTTTTTTTGTCTCTAACTGATTAGCATTAGGTCTGGTTCATTTGTCACCTTTTCATGACACTGATTTTCATTGAACTGTTTGCTGTGTTTGTGGAAAAGATTCAGGCAAAACTCACACAAGGAATCCTGTAAGCTCTTTGAACCCTTGGTGGAGAGTGTCAAGAGTTAAGATCTCTTCATCCTTTTAATTAACTTCTGGTGTCTAATTATGTTAAAAGTTATGAGATAGCAACCAATCTTCATTATCTCTGTGAAGTTTTCAGTATCTCCTGAGATACCTGTTTTAGAAAGCTTTGGAACAGCTCAATGGGCAGTTCATCTCTTCCTTGTTAATATTTCTAGTCAAATTTTTCTAGATGCTTAGAATTGTCCTGGATTTCCTGTTCAAATAAGAGCCTAAACAGTCATTTAGGAAGGATAAGAATATCACTGTTGGATAATTCCAGCTGCAGGATCCATGTGGAGGTTCAAAGGGAAGCATGGCAGATGGCATATGTAACATGTAACATTGATGGTATGCTGTAAGATGACTTCAAACAATAACCATACATTTCTTAATCAATACTGGTGTATTTTTAAGGAACATTGCCTGAACTTTGTGGTGAAGGAATCCCATTTTAATCAAGTCATAATGATGAAGGAGTTTGAGCATCTTTCTTCATCCCTCATTGTGGAGATTGTCCGGAGAAAGCAGCAGCCTCCTGTCCGAACGCACTCTGACCAGCCACTCGACATTGGTAACCTTCCTGCTTTATGGACTAATTCCATGTGCTGCTTTTGCTTTGCTAATGGTTTGTTTAGCCTGGAGAGATGTCTGGGAAGCAGCCCACCAGTTCCCAGCTGGGATAACTTACTCAGGCTCTCTCCTGGACTGAGACAGAGCACAACAGTTCTTTTCCCAATGAGTTTCCATCAGAACGGTGTCCCATCAAAGTACATGAGAAATGCAGTCATTTTCTTGCAATAAAACATCCTGTTCCTGTTCAGAGAGGTGAGAGAAGGAGCAGGAGGGTGTAAAGAATGATCAAAAAAAGGCAGTGAATGGTCACTCTAAGTGGCTGAAGGGTGACAGAGCTGAGCAGGGTAACAGCCAAGGAGGAGCAGGAGGAAGGAGGAGGATCTTATGAATAAGGCACTGCTCTGTGTGTGTGTGTGAAAGGAACAGGAGATAGGGAGGAGAAGAGAAAGATGTGATTTACAGTTTTATTGTGGAATTTGTCAAGGCCTGATTTGAGACTAGTCTTACTCAACATTTTAACATCCTGACACATATCACAAGGAATGTAATATTGAAATTTTCCAAGGCCACAAAGTTCAGAGGCATTGGCAGTGTTGGTGTGGAGTGCTGCACAAAAATAATTGGGAACTGAGGAGAAAGAGAAGGAAGCTAGTCCTGGAAGGTCAAGTGGAAAGACTTTGGCTGGCATTTGTCCCAGGGGGCCAAGGTGCACTGGCTGGGAAGGTGGCACAGCCAGTTCTGTATGCAGAGCTGGAATGGTGTGAGAGACTCAAACATTAAAAACTGAAAGATGAACTTTCAAAATATGATTTAGAGCAGACTTGGATGTTCTCTGTTTCTCAGTTGTGTGTTTACAAAGGTTGATTAAAATACTGGATAAAAGAAGCCTCTGTTGCTGATTTGGGAAAGATTTTTCGTTAAGACACAAAATTTTATATTCCTTGTGGTTGGAAATAGTGCAAAGGGAGGGGAAAAATCAGCTTTCCTATCTTCTGGGGAGGTGGCCTCAGCTGGAGTTTGCTGTCAGTGGCAGAAAGCAGAGCTGACAGGTTTGGTTCTCGGAGGGCCAGTAGGGAATGAGCTGTGGTGGGGAAGGATGAAACTCATTTTGCTCCAAGATTATGAAGGACTTGACTCAAATTCTCACTGAGAGTCCCAAAGGGAAGAGGGGCTGGAGCTCTGGCTTGACCAAGTATTAATTTAATAATACCTGGTCACCTGGAACTATCATGTCTTTATTTCATTATGTTTAATTTCAGGAACATCTTTAATTCAGGACATGAAGGCTTACCTGGAAGGAGCTGGGACTGAATTCTGTGATATCATCCTGCTCCTAGATGGGCACCCACGGCCAGCCCACAAAGCCATCCTGGCAGCTCGCTCCAGGTGAGCCCTGCTCCTAACACTGTACCAAGAGTGTGTGTGAAGGACCCTGCAGGGCTGGACAGTCTCTGCTCAGCTGGCTTGGTTTAGAAGACAGGGAGGAACTTAAATCTGCATGAAGTGTTAAGATGCAGCTTTGCTCAATGAGTGTAATAAGCCTTCAAGCAGTAGTGATTAATTTTTTTTTTTCCATTTGATACCCAGCAGGGAAAGATAGGAAGAAATTAGAACTGCAGAGATCCTGCAGAGGGTGTGTGAGAAGCTGCACTGCAAGACAAAGCATCTGTAAAATCACAGAAAGGGAAAAAGGATTGAAAACTTAAAGTGCTTTCAGTGAAGTGGAAAGCAACAGATGCCCAGTGAGGTCAGAAGGAGCCTTCTGACAGTGAACAATTCATATTGTATCATGTGGAACTTGAATTTCTTTCTCACTTTCAGATATTTAATAATGGTTATGAATAAACATAAAAAATGGTGCATGACAGAGACTAGAGTGTTCCCATGCTTTATGCAGAGAAAGGACCCTGCTGATGGTGGGACTGTTCTCCCTCCTCAGGATGTGGGTGAAGTGAATTTGTCCTGCACTTGTGTGTTCTGTGGACCTGCACCTTATGTTCCACCAAACATTAAGTGTTCACATAAAATTTCTATTTCAAATACCATCACAAGATTTTTCCAGACCCAGTAACAATATTCAGTATTAGTTACAGTGGTATTTTACCAGAAGCATTTCACAGCTCTTAAAACAGCCCTGATGATTGGCAGCCTGTAGATACCAAGGAAATTCATAATGCTTTAAGCTCTCTGCTGCATCTTATGCAAATTAGAGAAAAAGCAAAGCACCATGTGTCCTAATTTTCAAGAAACAGACAAATTTCAGGTAGTTCTGATGGTAATTAGGGGGATTATATTTGGAGTTTTCACTGGCAGACATACATGAAAAAATAAATGAGCAGTGTTTTTGCCCAGGATGTCACTGGAATGTGTTGCTTTGGAAGCTGCAGTTCTGAATAGCAGCCTTTGAACAATACTGGGTTAAACCATCTGTCTGCAGAATGTGTTATATCAGTTTTATTTCTCTTTCCAGTTACTTTGAAGCCATGTTCCGTTCCTTCATGCCAGAAGATGGGCAAGTGAACATTTCTATAGGCGAAATGGTTCCCAGCAAGCAAGCATTTGAGTCCATGCTTAGATACATCTATTATGGAGAAGTGAACATGCCTCCTGAGGACTCCCTGTATCCTTAGATTCGAAGGAATTGGAGGATCTGTCTTAGTGCATGTCCAGCAGGTCACCTTCCTTTTGCTTTGGGTTGCCTGGCACAGACATGGCACAGAGAGGGTGGTCTGTCAGGGGGGCACCAGCAGGCTCTGTACTTCATTCCTCACAGGGATTTGTTTGCCATCAGTGCTCTCACCTTCTCTTTCTGGTTTATTCCTCAATGGGATGAACAGATACCTCTTTGCAGCACCTTACTACTATGGCTTCTCCAACAACAGGCTCCAGGCCTACTGTAAGCAGAACCTGGAAATGAATGTCACAGTGGAGAATGTGCTCCAGGTAATTGTCCCCAAGCACTTGAGTTAGTCACTCAGAGGAAAGCCAAGGGATCTGGTCAAGTGGGTAACTCCAGTGCCAGGTCTCTGGGACTGCCCAGACCCTTCCAGTGGCAGTGGCCCTGTGTGAAGACATGTGTAGGAGCCCAGCCTTCAGCAGCATTGTTCCTTACCTGGTACTGTGTCTCTTCTGTTCCTGTGCTGCAGGGTTCAGCAGGTACTGCTCACCTGGCTCCTCCTGAGCTCCCCTCCCCCATTACAGAACTGTGTTTCTAAAAGTCTTTCTAGGACAACCACGTGCTCAGCACTCAACTGTAAACCCTTTTTGGCAGACACTTGTTCCAGGGCAAATGGCAAATGATGGTCTGCAGGTGACAGACATTAGTCTTGTTTTATCAGTGATGCTGACAGGATCTGGCAGTAGAGTTTGAGCTAGCAAAAGATATTGTGTGGTAAGAAAGTCGATGCCAGCTACCAGGCAGACAGCCTGAACCTCTGCAGCACAAGCAGAAGCAATTCCTGCTGATAAGCTCTTGAGGACTCCATACATTTTAAATCCAAGGCTGATTTTTGAATAGTTCAGAAAAGATTCAGTTTGTAATGCAAAATGGAGATGTTGCTAAGAGGAGTTACCTGCTCTGGGTCAGAACTGTGCATCTGAGCTGTGCAGAACAGAAATCACATTTTTGTTCCTGCTCTAGATTTTAGAGGCAGCTGACAAGACCCAGGCCCTGGACATGAAGAGGCACTGCCTGCACATCATCGTTCATCAGTTCACCAAGGTTGGTTGCATCTTTTCTGTGGCTTTTGAGAGCTGCTGTCCTCTGTCACTGCCTTGGTTAAAGACATGTTCATATAGAAATATGTTTAATTCTTCCTCATGTGAGACAGCTGAGAGCTGGCTGCATGTTACTGATGCTCACTGACAGGACTGCTAGGCACACTTCTCACACCAAAGTAAATTAAAGACTAGAACAACCTAGTCTAGAAATGTGAAGCCCTTCCAAGCAGAAGTTACCCAAAACTGCTTCCATTTCCAGTTGTTCTGTTAATTTAGTGCCATGCCCTCATTGGGTTGGTGTGTGTATAGCAGGGTAAGTTTGTTGTATGTTGAGAGCACAGATCTCTCCCTCACTAGCAGTTACCAGTGTGCTCCTCATACTTCCCTTGAAGTATTCTCTATCATACATGTTTTATTGTCATGTGCTCTAAAACAAATTACCCAGTCCTGGCTGGGCTCTCTGTGATTTCCATGTTCAACAGTTGGACTCCATGGTCTTAGAGGTCCTTTCCAATCTTAAAAATTCTGTGGTTCTGTTTCGATGGGATTATACATTAGTGGCAGGAAAGGTCAAGAGCCTGATGTGCTGATGATACTCCTGTCCTCCCTTGAGAGAATAAGGATATTGGCATTTAATTGTTCATATGAGATGTGATCCCTCCATAAGAGTTCCCCAGCATGTCATCAGTTCATTGCTCATGTCATTAGCATTGCTGAAATAGGTAGGTAAATCATAGGAATTGGGATTTCTGGATGCTACACACATACTGATAATAATTCCCTAGTTAATATTCAAGTAGCTCGCTCTCCTTTGTATATTTAAACTCACAATCCTCCTGGGGAAAAAGAGCACTGCTGTGTCCCATTAGTGTCTGGAGAGAAGACAGTATGGTGTTCAGGCTCTTATTAAATGCCAAAGTTGCTGGAGCGTGACGCATTTTACATTCAGAAATAACTGAAATTGCATAAAAAGCATGGAGAGTGGAGCCAGAATCCAGAAATCACTCCCAGAGGAGAGTCCACAGCGTGAGGTTGCAGCCCCTGCCTTCATCCTGCCTGTTTCCTTCTGTCCCCATGAGTCCTGTGGAGCAGCCTAGTTCAGCAGGGATGGGGAATGGTCCCACTGCAGGGTACAGGACAATCCCTGGGGTTGGGGTCAGTGCCTTGCAGCTGCTGAGGGCTGAAATATCACAGTATGAAGTATCACTTCCCTGTGGAGGCCACAGGAAGACAAAGAGGTGTGATTCTCCCCAGAACGAACAGGGGGAAGTGGATATTGCAACACTGGGAGGCAGCAGTGGGAGCTGGAGGGCGTTCCTCAGCTGTACTTCCTCACCAGGATGTGGGGAAATGTTTTTTATTTCAACTCTTGACTGGTAGAACAGTGTTCATCAAAACGTGTCTGGAAGACTGTCAAGCAGATGTGCACGGAGAAATCTCAATTATGCAATGTTTTCCCTTGGCCTGAGAGGCCTCAGTGTGTGATTCTTGGCCTGGGCTGGGTGACTCAGTGTGGCTGGGCACGGACATTCTCTGCTCCTGGGCCAGCCACAGGCTCTGAGGGGGATTTGTTCTCAGGCACAAGCCCGGTGGGTCACCGGAGCTCAGGCAGGCTGGGCCCCTGGCTGTGGGATCTCCTGTTCCTCCAGTTACTTAAAGCTGTTCTGGGTTTGGGTTGTTAAGGAGTTTTCCCCACAGCAGGAGCATTACTGAAGAGCTGTTTGCCAGAGGTTCACTGCTTTGGGCAATGTGTTTTCAGGCTCTTGTGTATCAGTGTTGTATAAAACCCCTAATAAACCTGCTGTTGTGACATGTTTGTAGTGACACCCTGATCTGTTCTGCAGTGCGTGCCTGGGGTGGGGGCAGGATCCCACCAGTGCTAAGGGGGTCTCTCTCCATCCCAGTCCTGGCAGATCCTTAGACTGGGGATATCGCTACAAGCATATCCTGAGCTCTTTCTGAAAGCATCCTCAGCCATTTCCTTCCTGGCCTTCAAAGGTTGCTTGGGACATCTTTATTCTTTATCCCAGTGCAGCTCCCTAGAGCCAGGTGATAATGTCACTTGGGTACAGTCTGCCTGGAGGCTGGGGGTGTGTTAATGCCTCTAGACAGAGGGATTACTGGCTCCTTACCATGAGGTTGAGGGGAAAGATGGAATGTGTAGGGCTCCTTTTTGCTAACAGTTGAGCTTCTGAACAGTCCCAAAGCATGAAGTTTGTTGTAGATTCATTCTCCTCTGTCTGATGTGGTGGAGGTTTTCATTGGCAAGTGCTCCAGTGACCTGCTTTGACTGCAGGAAGAATGCCAGCAGAACCAGCATGGACACTGAGAAGAGCTGTTCCTCAGGAGCACAGGAGCAAAGGGATCAGGCCCTGAGTCACATTTTCAGTTCTAAACCACAGATCTCAGAGTTCAGACTGTGCTGGTGCCCAGCATTGCTGTTAGGAGAGTGCTCAGTCAGTGTCCTGTAGCAGTGGGGCTGTCTGTACCAACAGAGGGGCAGCTCTGGGGGCAGATTCCTCCTCCTCTCCACTCCCAGCAGTCTGAATTTGGTTCTAAGCCCTGACTGGAGCCCCATGGTGTGTTCCCTGCAGTCCAGCCCCACAGCTGGGATCTCACACCATCAGTGCCCAGCCAGACTTGCTGTGGGGTGTCTTGGGTAGAAGGGGAATACATGAGCTGTGATTTGGGGAGGGTTTTAATTTCTTCCTGTTTTTTTCTGTTTTGTTTTCCTTGAAGGTCTCCAAGTTGCCAAATCTCCGCTCGCTCAGTCAGCTCCTCCTCCTTGACATCATAGATTCCTTAGCTACCCACATCTCAGACAAGCAGTGTGCAGAGCTGAGTGCAGACATATGACATGCCTTGGTAATCCACCTTCTCATTTTTTCCTGAAAAACACGGGCACTTTAGAGCTGGCTCTGGTTTACTGTTACACGTGGAGGAGCTCAGTGTCTGCACACTACAGCAGGCCTGGAGGAGCAGGGACAGCTGAGGTGCTCTCTCTGGATTTTCTGGGTTTGTACCTTTGTGCAGCATTTGGACTTTGTTACATTTGTTACCCAAATGTAGACTTGAAATCCTTGCGGGCCTGAATTAATTCCACATGGTTTGGGGAGTTACTAAGTTCATAATCAAGCCCATTATTACTTTCATACTGTAAAATCAAGCAGTCATGAGTAAGAGTCTCTAATCCTTTGAAACACAATATTTAAAAATACTATTTAAAGAGCTTCAGCTGACGCAGCCCCAAGGGCTGTAAGGGGAAGTCAGAACGAAACTGGGAGCAAGAGCACGTGGTGTTCACAGGGAGACTGGACCTTGGACCAGAATGCATTGACTTTTCAGAGCCTCCATGGTGTGGATTAACAGATAAACCCCTGTGCAACTGCCCAGATTGGTGGGCTGTGGGAATCCAGACCTATGCTCTGCAGCAGGTCAGACTGGAAGATTATAGCAGTCCTCTCTGACCATCAAATCCATTAATCCTGTCTTGCTAAGCCTTTCTAAATCTATTTGTTAATAAAGAATTAACATCTCCTGGCATTTCATTATTAACTTGGATTTCATTTTGGAAAAAAACTAAGCAAAAAACGTTCTGCACTTGATGAAGGTCACATTGTTAAAAATAAGTGTGTTACATCTTGTTACTAATTTTATATTGAAGTGTCTCTGTGAGCCCTTGTCTTTGCAGGAAGGTGAATGAAGGCAGAGTGCCCTTCCCAGCCCATGCAGGAGCAGCTGCTGTTTCCTCCCCTTGCAGCCCCCAGCTCTGTGCTGGATGCTTCCCACACTGCACAGGAGAGGAGAGGAGCTTCACCTCTTCTCACAGCTGGATGGTGTTGATTGGAGAGCACCAGAAATGTGGTGTTGGTAAAGTCTCTGGTGGTGGAACTGTCCCAGCCCTGCCCAGAGCCCTTGGAGCTGCTCTGGGAGGGAGTGAAAGCCGGAAATCAAAACCTTGTCCTGCTTCAGCTGCAGAGGGGCTGCTCTCTGCTTGTCTGAAGCTGGAGTGGTGCAGGATCCCTGCTGAGACATGCAGCTCCCAACCCTCATATTCCCACCCTTGCAGCCATGATTTTCATTCAGTGAGGTGTTCCTGGAGCAGCAGTTGTGAGCTCCTTGTCAGCATCCCACAGCCTGACACACCTGCACATGCTCTGGTGTGCAAGGGTATCACAGTCTGTGCAGTGGAGAACATGTCACCTGTTTAATCCAAGGGAAGTGCTCGAGGGACCACCCTGTCTGTCTCCCTGCTGGCTTGCTCAGGTGAGTCAGACCAGAGGTGACAGGTGCTTCTGAGAGCCAAGGGCACCTTTTAAACCAGAGGTCATGATAATTGTACTGACAGGCTCTGTGTTCCCTGGGAAACCAGATTGGCAGCTGGAGAAAGGTTCTATCTACACTGCAACTTTTAACAACACTACAGTCTATTTCCAGTAATGCTGATCCACTAGAGGACACCCATTGCCCAGGGAAGCATTTTCTCAGGCTGAACAGCTTGGTTTCAACCATGCCATAACCAGCCCTCTAAATCCTGAGCCCACTTGTGAGGAAATGTGCAACCTCCTCACCCTCTGAGCGTGCACTGCGGGGTCTTGGCTTTAGCAGGGGGTTGGATTCAGTCACAGCTGTAGGCACCAGAGTGCTAAGTCAGAGATTTAGTGTGAAAACTTGTGCCCACTGAGATTTGCCTCTGGGCTGGTGTTGTGCAGAGTGGCAGGACAGTGCACCTCTGAGAGGACATCCCCAAGTTTCCTAGGAGATCACAGGATGGGAGGTGTTGTAGGGAGCACACAGACTGTGGGGTACACATGAGCTTCCCAGGACAGTTAGGTGTTCTTGTTATCACCACCTTGGTACCATCATGGCCAGCAGGATCTCAGGTTACTGAGGCTCCTGCAAAAACTGCAAAACTCCTTGGGCAGTTTTGTACTGGAATTTGTGCAGTCATATACCTGCATTTGATAAGGAATAAGGAACATTGGGGCTGTCCAGCTTATTCCTACAGTCTCTTCCCCCTGCAGGCCCCACTGGCTCTTTAAAGCCCTTGGGACTGCTGGTGGGAGAGCAGGAGCACCCCTTTCCTCCAACCCAGTGTGAGCCCCAGCATGGTGGCAAAAAGCAAGGTGGAGAAGCAATCCCCAACTCCTCTGGTGCAGCAGCTCAGGGCATTGGAGCCAGGAGGTCCCAGTTTTGCCACACTGCACCAGCTCTCCCTGTCCCCCCTGTCACACAGGACCTGTGACAGCTGGGCAGAGCCTAGCAAGGAGCTGGATCAGGGCCAGGAGCTGCTCCAGCCCTGCAGGCACTAAGGCCAAGCCCCCCATCCCTCCAGTGCCAGCATGGAGAGAAGCCAGCAGCACCCCAAGTGCCCAGAGCAGGGCTGGCAGTGGGGTAGGGAGTCACTCTGAGGTGGCCCGTGGCTCACTGGGAACAGGAAGAACACTGAGAAAAAAATTACACATTTTAATAAGGAAATGTGCAGTGAGAGGGAGGCACTGAGGTCCTGCCAGCAGAACAGTGGCAGAGGAAGCAGAGCCCAGGCTGCCTCAGGCCTCAGCACCCCCCAAGCCCAGGATCTTCTTGACATAGTTCTGGACGTTGATGTGGAGCTGGGGGGCCGTAGCAGAGAAGATCTCCATGGCCAGGGCCCGGGTGGCCTCAGAGCCACCCCACATGGCACGGTACAGGGGCAGCGTGTACTTCTGCTTGCCCTGCAGGGAGACAGAGCAGTTATGGCCCAGGTTCTGCCCCAGGCCCGGGGGTGACACCCCACATTCCCCTCCCCATCCCCAGGATGCCTCCAGCATCAGCCTGCTCTTAGCAAGGCACAGAGCACATGGCAATGGGACCAGACAAAGAATGCTGCCATGGGCAGCTCCTAGCACCACAGCACCTGGAGAGGGGAGAACACCTGGACCTTGGAGAAGGAGCAGACCCTGAGAAGTTCATGAAGTTCAACAAGGCCAAGTGCAGGGTCCTGCACCTGGGTCAGGATGGGATGGATGGAGGGGTGGAGAGCAGCCCTTCAGAGGACTTGGGTGACAAACTGGGTGTGACCTGGCCATGTGCTCTCCCAGCCTGGAAAGCCAACTGTGTCAGAGGGTCATCCCCAGCAGTGTGGGCAGCAGGTGAACAATTCTGCCCTCTCATAACTCCCAGCACTGGAGCACTGCATCCAGCTCTGGAGTCTACAGCAGCACAAGACACACATGGACAGAGCAGGTCCAGAGGAGTCCATGGAGCTGTTCCAAGGCTGGAGCCCCTCTGCTCTGGGGCCATGCTGGGAGAGATGGGGGTGTTCACCTGGAGAAGAGAAGGCTCCAGGGAGAGCTCAGAGCCCCTTGCAGTGCCATGGGACTTTGGAGTGACAGGACAATGGGGACTTGCTTCCCATTGCCAGACAGCAGGATTCAATGGGATATTGAAAAGAAATTCTTCCTGTGAGGGTGGTGAGGCCCTGGCACATCCCTGGATGTGTCCAAGGCCAGGTTGGATGGGGTTTGGAGCAGCCTGATCTAGTGGAAGGTGTCCCTGCCTGTGGCATGGGGTGGAGTAAGATGAGCTTTAAGGTCCCTTCCAAGCCAAACCATGCTGTGGGACTGTCAGAAGCAAGGGCCAACCCCTGTCTCTCTGGCACTGAAGGCCTTGTGCCCTTCTCTCCCCACTGGCATGCTGCTGGGCACTGCCACCACTGCCCAGGGACAAACCTGGCTGTGCAGGAAGTCCTTGACTTTGCTGTACTCAGCCTCCAGGTTGTTCTTGAGGACAATCTGACACCAGCGCAGTCGCAGCTCAGCGTTCTGGGCCTTGGAGATCTTGGGGTACATCTTGCTCAGCCTTTCCACATTGCCTGTGAGAGGACAGCGGTCACCATCCCCCATGAGGCTCTGACCCAGCTCCCAGGGAACCCTGAGTCCATCCCAGCTGTGCTGCAAATTCTCTGGGATCCTCCCAGCTTTGGGTCAGTCCTAGCCCTTGCCCAAGCACCCCCCACCCCCAGTTCTGGAGCACCCCAGGCACTTGCTGGCTCTGGGCAGGATGGTGCCCATGTTGGGCCTTCCACGCTGGGCAGCCCTGCAGGGCCATGTGCTGGTGGCTTGGGGTGCCAGTACAAAGTGGGGGGAGATTCCTCAGCAAAGAGGGCAAGGAGAATTGTGGTGACACAGGGACCACCCAGCAGAGCCAGCCTGGGGACAGCAGAACTGCACATGTCCCCACAAATGGAGGGACATGCTTACCCTGGCTCTCCATCCTCCACCACACCAACTGAGGCTCCCCTGGAACCAGCAGCCACAGAGCAGTTGGAGAGGGGCTGATGGCCACACACCCATGTGTGTCCCCCCTGATGAGCCTTCACATCCTCAGCCAACTGGCTGCACTGGGGTACCTCACCCTGTGTCTCCTCTGGGCACCAGAGCCCCGAGAGTTCACTCACCTTCAGGCAGGGGGGATTTCTGCAGGACCTGATCCAGGAAATAGACCAGCTGGTATGTCCTCCAGCCCATGATGTCCACGGCTTCGATCGCCTCCATGTTCAAACCATCGGCTGCCCAGAGCTCTGCCAGCTCATCCGCCGGCCTCATCAGCTGCTGCCCCGGCGACAGGTCAGGCAGGTAGGGCGGCCAGCCTGGCACGTTCAGCCAGCGGTCAAACTCAAACCCTGCAGGAGGCAGGAGGGAGAGCTGGGAACAGATCCCTGAGCCCCATACCAGGTGCTGCTGCTCAGACCCCCCACTGCCTTCCCCCAGTGCCACCAAACCTGCCTGAGGACCACCACAAACTAATGGGGTGAGGCCATCAGACACATGGCTTCAGGGTGTGCTTGTGGGTATCAGCCCCAGCACCACCAGCAGGATGAGCTGGCTCCAGCACAGAAAGTTCCTGCCAAGCCTGGATCTCCAGCAAGGCTGGGCCTGATCCCAGTGCTCACCAGACTCACCAGGCTGAGTCATGGACACCCCATGAAACAGCACCCAACTGCAGAGCAAGGACTGGGTTTGAATGGAAAAAAATCAGGCTGAGCTGGCACATGCCCAAGCCTGGGCCTGATCCCAGCTGGCCAGTGCCATCCATGGCTCCTCCAACAGAGCTGGGCTGGCAGCAACAGCATCTCCAGTGAAACACACAAACCCACGAGCACAGGCTCTGGGGGACATGGGCAGCAATGACACCCACGGGTGCGGGGCTGTGACGTGGCAGCCCCTGCTCCCTGGCCAGGATGACGCTGTGCTGACCTGGGATGGAGTCCACGCCTTTCTCCTTCAGGTCTGGGAAGTACTCCAGGAAGAACCCGAGGGTGTCATCTGCAGTGATGCTCTGGAACTTGAACCGGTTCACGTAGGCCTGTGGGGACAGATGGAGCTGCTGCCAGACACTCACCCCAGCAGTGCTGCCCAACCCTCTGTGTGCTCCACCTCATGGGGGAACCCATTCCAGCACCCTGCATCCCCAGGGATACCCCTCAACATTCCCAGCACCTGCTGCTAGCACAAGGCTAGGCTCTGCCTTCATCTTTATTCCCCTATTCACATTCCTGTTTCCCACCTCTTCTTCCTCTCCCCAGCCATCCTCTCAGCCTGTCCTTCCCAGGGTCCTGCTGTGCCCTGGCTCCTGCTGTGGCATTTTGGATGACTTTGCAGCTCACACCCACCTGGAGGAAGGCATCAAACTTGCTCTGGTTGCCCACAAGATGGGCCAAGTAGCTAACAAAGCAGTATCCCTTCTCATAGGGTGTTTCGTTGTACGTGTCATCTGGATTGACCCCTAGAAAAAGGCAAAACCCTCAGAAATCTCTGCCCACCTGCAAAACAACACATCCCTCACGTGCACCAAGATCTGTGCTGGGCACGGCCTATCCCATCCCTTCCGGGTCCCATCACCCACGCTGGTGTCACTGGCAGTGGAACAGCCCAGCTCCCCCCAGCTCCCCTGTCAGCACCCCACTGCCCCGAGCCCAGGAGCACCCTCAGACCTGGCTCGATCACCACCCGCAGCTTGTTGAGCGGGTGATCCTCCCCGGTGGCGTCCATGTGCTGGCGCAGGAGGGCCCTTCCCGTGGCAGCCTCCAGGCAGGTGTAGGGCAAACCTGGGCAGAGACAAGAGGAGGCATTCGGGGAGCCCGGCCAGACCCCTGCGCACTGCGGGCACTGGGAGCACTGGGAGCACTGCGGGCACTGCGGGCACAGAGAGCACTGTGGGCACAGCGGGCACTGGGAGCACTGGGAGCACTGCGGGCACTGGGAGCACTGGGAGCACTGCGGGCACTGGGAGCACTGGGAGCACTGGGAGCACTGCAGGCACATCGGGCGCTGTGAGCACTGTGGGCACAGCGGGCACTGGGAGCACTGGGAGCACTGCGGGCACTGGGAGCACTGAGGGCACTGCAGGCGCTGCAGGTGCTGTGAACACGAGCTTCTGGACAGGACTGTCCAGGGGGGAGCTCAGGACTGGTATCAGCTCCACATGGGAGCTGCAGGAGGATGAGGAAGGTGAGGCAAGGGCACAGTGCCCATATTCCTGCCAGGGGTTGCAGGAATTTTTGCTCCATCTCAGAGCAAAGGCCACCAGAAATCACAGACTGGTTTGGGCTGGAAGGGACATTAAAGATCACCTCGTTTCACCCTCTGCCATGGCCAGGACACCTTCCACTAGACCAGGTGGCTCCAAGCCCCATCCAACCTGGCCTTGGACCCTTCCAGGGATAGGGCAGCCACAGCTTCTCTGGGTCACCTGTGCCAGGGCCTCCCCAAACTCACAATATCTTATCTAAACCTACTCAGTTTTCACAGGACCTTGCAGCTGCTGCCCTTCACCTCTCCTGAGATGCACAGGCTCCGTCCCCAGTGGCACTTGGAGGGACGTGCTGAGCTGTGGGACACAGAGCCCAGCCCCACAAGGGCTCAGCACCCCACAGCCAGGCACGGCCACGCACCGTAGACCTCGGTGGAGATGCGTCTCTGGGCGTACATGGTGAAGCCCTCGTTCAGCCAGAACTCGCCCCACGTGGCGTTGGTGACCAAGTTGCCAAACCAGCTGTGGGAGATCTCGTGGATGATGACGTCCACCAAGGAGCGGTCCCCGGCCAGCAGGCACGGCGTGACGAAGGTGAGGCAGGGGTTCTCCATTCCACCAAAGGGGAAGGAGGGCGGCATGAACAGGATGTCATACCTGCCAGGGAAGGCCGGGCTCAGACCCCACTCCTCCTGAAGACGGGGCTGGGGACAGAAGGAAACTCTCTCCCTGTCCCTGGGGAACCAGATCCTTCAGGAACTTTCCAGCCATACCTGCCCCAAACATAAGGTCCAAAGAGTTTCTCTCCAACCTCCAGGAACTCCTCAATCACCCCATCATACTCCTTCTTGGCAGCCTCGATCAGGCAGGGCTCGGCCCAGACGCGGCTCCTGGCCAAGTGCAGAGAAAAGGAATTTTAACCATTAGGGGACTTTCACCTTGTTGCTTCATCAGACAGAAATTGCACAGGTTTATTCCAAAGGAAAATAAAACCCTGCTAATAAAGGCTTCTAAAGAGGTCAATAGTGCAAATTGTTTTGATTTCTTTCCTTGTCTGAATGTCAAAGGGCTTTTATATGGCTGCAGTGGCAGCCAAGAACTCAAGAAAGCACCAGCCTGTGAGGAAATGTGGGATGCTCCAAGCACAGGGACCCACTGCCCTCATTCTCGTGCAGGGTAACATGAGCAGAGCCAGGGACCCTCCTGAAGGTGAGGGAACTCAGCATCAAGGCTCCTTCTCTCTCTCCAGTTTGAGAAGGACCCTCACCCTGTGAGCCCACGATCTGGTGACAGAGACAAGGACTGACTGTGCCATGTTTATGGCCAGAACCTCTGCTCTCCAGAGCCCCACAGAGCAGGGAGAGGCAGGAGGTGGCAGCCACAGGAGCTTCACCATGAAGCTCCCACAGCTCTGGAGCCCTCCTGAGCTTTACCTTGGGCCAACATCAGCAGACACGATGTCCCCAACAACCAGAGCGATCAGGTAGGAGGGGATTGGCTGGGACATCTTGAATACAAAGGTGTTATCCTTCTGCTTCTCCCAGCTCGTGGCACTCATCACAGCTGTGAAGCCCTCAGGGACCTGAACACGTGGATAAAACCATCCATTAGATCCACAGCACACACAGTGGGAGGCCAGCTAAGCCAGCTGGGATGCCACAGTGTCTGATGACAAATGCATACCAGCCTGAAGATGCTGGGGTTGAGGGCACTGCAGGCTTTGGGGAGCAGAGCAGGAACACCCTGAGCTCACACTTGGGATCCCAGCTGCATCTCTGCAATACTGGGATACCTGGAACTGCCCCAGGTGCTCCTGGAGCTACCAGGAGATAAGGAAATGCTGGAGCTGCAGGTGTGGAAGGGCAGAGGATGCAGATCCCTCAGCTGCTGGCTCCCCTCCCAGTTCTTGCACAACAACTCATTCTTCCTGTTCCCAAGCAAGCGTAGAACCCATAGCAAATCCACCAGCTTGGGCTGAGCCCAGGGGGACTGATCCAGTGTCCCCTACCCCAAACAGGGGGTGAGCCCCATGGTACACAGGGAATACAATTTCCTTGGTACAGAGCATCACACCAGAGCGCAGCAACAGCCCCATCCCACGCTCACCCTGTGGCACCAGAGGGGCTCTGCCCTGGGAGAGCCAACTAAATCAATCCTGGTGCCACTGGCACTGGCTTGGTGTCATTAAGCAGTTCCCCTTGCCCACAGCAGGCCAGCACGCTGCAGTGGCCCAGTGCCAGCAGCACCACATGTCCACACACAGGCAAGGAGGGAATCTGGATTTAATGTGATCTTTGGGGATCAGTAGCTGCTCCTTCCTGGAAGTTTGGCAGCTCCAGAACTGCCACCAGGACCCAGCATGGCCCAGCACCATCACCCTCCTCCAGCTGCTTTCCCCCAAACTCAGCTCTTTCTGCAATAAACGCCAGGAGCTCTGGGCAGGACAGCCAGGCCAGCACATGCATCCACTCCTGGGCAGCAGCACTGCAGCTGGGGAGAGGCAGGAGCACCCTGGGGCTGCTTGTCTTCATCCAAAAGGGCACATAAGAGGAAAAACAGCCCAAGTACAGAGTGATTTCTCAGCTGGGGCCTGAGGAGGAGGGTTTGAAGCAGTGTCCCTGCTGTAATGCCCCAGTGCTTTGGCACATTTCCTGCAAGGGACCCAACAGCTCAGAACAGATGAACCTGGAAGGGACATTAAAGATCATCTTGTCTCACAACCTGCCATGGGCAGGGACAACTTCCCCTTGCCCAGGCTGCTCCAAGCACCATCAAACCTGGCCTTGGACACTTCCAGGGATGGGACAGCTTCTCTGGGCACCCTGTGCCAGGGCATCTCCACCCTCACAGCCAAGAATTCCTTCCCATTATCTCATCTATCCCTGTCCTATGGCAGTTTGGAGCCATTCCCCCTTGTCCTGGCACTCCAGATCCTTGTCCCAGGTCCCTCTCCAGCTCACTTGGAGCCCCTTCTCTTCTCCAGGTGAGCATCCCCAGCTCTCCCAGCCTGGCTCCAGAGCAGAGGTGCTCCAGCCCTTGGATCATCTCCACGGCCTCCTCTGGACTTTCTTCCCCAGCAAACTTTGCACTCAGGGAGGGTTCTGCTCCTGGGGCTCCACTTACCTTCACGGTGGCTGAATAGGTGAACTTGACTGAAGGAGTGTCGAAGCAGGGGAAGAAGGACCTGTTGAGCACAGCCTGGCCCTGTGTGTACATGTAGGGCTTCTGCTTCCCCGCCGTCTGCTCAGGGGACAGCCAGCACACCTGGGGAGGGACCAGGACCCCAGTGAGAGGCGGCTCGACCACAGCTGCTCCTTGTGGGAGCTGGGAAGGGGCTCCTCACCCGGGGGTGCTTTGCCCACGCCAGGCCTGGTGTCCCCTGGACCACCCCCCCAGCTCCAGGCGGGTCTGGCGGCCCCCAGTCTACACCCAGTGTCCTCCCAGTCCGTGCATCCTACCGGGCTCGGCGTCCCTTCCATCCACCTGGTCACCCCTCGGGCTCGGTGTTTCCTGGACCCACCCTGCTTATCCCGGGCCGGGTGTTCCCCGGTGTCCTCCCACACCCCCTACACCCCCTCCCGGGCCCGGTGTTCCCCGGTGTCCCACCGCTCACCCCGGGCCCCTCGCCCGCCTCGTAGTCGATGAGGAGGGTGAGCAGCTGCCCGGCACGGGGGGCCTGGGGCAGGGCGATGTGCAGGGCGCTGCCATAGCTGGCGAAGGGCCGGCTCTCCACGGGCAGCGCCTGCCCGGCCGCGTCCCCGGGCCCGCCCGGCGGCGGCAGGAGCGCGGCGCGGCTCACGGCCAGCGCGGGGTGCGCGTCCAGCCTCAGCTCCGCTCCGGCCCGCTCGCACCGCAGCTCCAGCCGCGCTCGGCCCCGCAGCCGCCCCGGGCCCGCGGCCGCGAAGGACACGCTCAGCTCCAGGTGCAGGTGCCGCAGCGACCACGGGCCCGCGCTGCTGGCAGAGGCCGCGTCCCGCACCGGGGCCGGGTCCCGCACCGGGGCCGCCATCGCCGCGCCGGGAGCGGGAGCGGGAGCGGGGCCGGGCCGGGGCGGGACCGCCCGGCGGGGGCGGGAGGCGGGTCCCGTCCGGGGGCGGGCACGGGGCGGTCCCGGGAGACGGGAAATCCACGGATGGGGGATGGAGGGGACTCTTGAGGAGGAGATCCCTCGGGGTTCCACGAGTGGGAGATGGAGAGAAATCTGTGGGTGGGATCCGTCGGAGATCTAGGGGCGGGGAATGGGGGCATCGATAAGGTGGATCCATGGGTGGGGGATCCGTGAGCGGGGGGTGGAGGGGACATGCGGTGGGACCCATGTTACGGGGATGTAGGGGGATCTATGAGGGACCTATGGGGGTTCCAGAGAGAATTCAGGAGAAGAGGGGAATCCATGGGTTGGGCAGAATCAAGAGAGATCTGGGGGAAATGAGGAATTCGTTGGGGCAAGGGATCTAGGAGCATCTATGGGCGGGGATCCATGTGGGGTGGGGCGGGGGCGGCAGAATCCAGAGGATGGGAATCCATGGATCAAGGGAATTCATGGGGGACAGGAGGGTCTATAGGGTTCCAAAATGGGATCCACTGCAGGGTTCATGTCGGGCTCCACGGACAGAGGAGGGGAGGGGGGGACCCAGCACAGGCGTCAGTGGGAAAATCCAGAGGGAACTTGAGGAAGGATATGGATACAGATCCATGGGAAGATCAAGTTCGGGCGGGTGTGTCCAGGGGTCGGGGATCCATGTGGGATGTGGAGAAATATACGGGGGAATCCAGAGGGCGTCAAGATCCATGGGGAGAAGATCCAGAGCCGGGGGTGAGGTGGGACAAGATCCATCAGGGGAGTCAGGGAGGGATAGAGGGAGAGATCCATGGAGGGGGATCTGGGGAAGAGGGGATTGGGGGTGAATGGGGCCGGGATCCATAAGAAATTCGCTGCGGTGTTCATGGGGGATCCTGAGGGGTGCTTGGAGGGGACAATGTCGGGATCCATGGGGAGGGGATGGAGGGATGGTCCACCGGGAGGACTCGTGGGGACATCCGGGGAGAATCGAGGAGGGATATCGAGAGGGATCCACGGGGGATCCACGGGGTCAGGGCAGCCATGTGGGATCCATGAGAAATCCGAGGAGGGGACGTTCCGTGGGGGACTGGGGGGATCCATGGGGTTTCCCCGGCTCAGGCTCCGTTGCCGGTTCCAGGCGCCGCGTCTCGGCAGCCGAGCAGCACCGGGCTGGGGGGGCCGCCCCCAGGGACCGAGCGGGGCAGGGGCAGCCCCGCACCGGCATCTCCG